>NW_028160776.1:161916-171916 GCF_964263955.1 Coregonus lavaretus
ATTGGCATGGGAAACGTGTGTTAACATTGCCAAAGCAAGTGAAGTAGATAGTAAACAAAAGTGAAATAAACAATAAATATTAACAGTAAACATTACACCCAGAAGTTTCAAAAGAAAAAAAAGACATTTCAAATGTATTCCACCGAATACATACAGGAGTTTATCAAAATTGGATTTGCTTTCGAATTCTTTGTGGATCTGCGTAATCTGAGGAAAATATGTGTCTCTAAACTGGTCACACATTTGGCAGGAGGTTAGGAAGGGCAGGAGGTTAGGAAGGGCAGGAGGTTAGGAAGGGCAGGAGGTTAGGAAGGGCAGGAGGTTAGGAAGGGCAGGAGGTTAGGAAGGGCAGGAGGTTAGGAAGTGCAGCTCAGTTTCCACCTCATTTTACATTTACATTTTAGTCATTTAGCTCTTATCCAAAGCGAGTTAGTGAGTGCATAATTATTAATTTTTTCCCCATACTGCGAAGTGAGCGGAGTTACATTTTATGGGCAGTGTGCACATAGCCTGTCTTCTCTTGAGAGCCAGTTCTGCCTACGGTGGCCTTTCTCAATAGCAAGGCTATGCTCACTGAGTCTGTACATAGTCAAAGCTTTCCTTCATTTTGGGTCAGTCACAGTGGTCAGGTATTCTGCCACTGTGCACTCTCTGTTTAGAGCCAAATAGCATTCTAGTTTGCTCTGTTTTTTTGTTAATTCTTTCCAATGTGTCAAGTAATTCTCTTTTTGTTTTCTCATGACTTGGTTGGGTCTAATTGTGTTGCTGTCCTGGGGCACTGTGGGGTCTGTTTGTGTTTGTGAACAGAGCCCCAGGACCAGCTTGCTTAGGGGACTCTTCTCCAGGTTCATCTCTCTGTAGGTGATGGCTTTGTTATGGAAGGTTTGAGAATCGCTTCCTTTTAGGTGGTTATAGAATTTAACGGCTCTTTTCTGAATTTTGATAATTAGTGGGTATCGGCCTAATTCTGCTCTGCGTGCATTATTTGGTGTTTTACGTTGTACACTGAGGATATTGTTTGCAGAATTCTGCATGCAGAGTCTCAATTTGGTGTTTGTCCCATTTTGTGAATTCTTCGTTGGTGAGCGGACCCCAGACCTCACAACCATAAAGGGCAATGGGTTCTATAACTGATTCAAGTATTTTTTAGCCAGTCCTAATTTTATGTTCCTTTTGATGGCATAGAAGGCCCTTCTTGCCTTGTCTCTCAGATCGTTCACAGCTTTGTGGAAGTTACCTGTGGCGCTGATGTTTAGGCCGAGGTATGTATAGTTTTTTGTGTGCTCTAAGGCAACGGTGTCTAGATGGAATTTGTATTTGTGGTCCTGGCAACTGGACCTTTTTTGGAACATCATTATGACAGAATCTGTGCAGAAGATCTAGGTGCTGCTGTAGGCCCTCTTTGGTTGGTGACAGAAGCACAAGATCATCAGCAAACAGTAGACATTTGACTTCAGATTCTAGTAGGGTGAGGCCGGTTGCTGCAGACTGTTCTAGTGCCCTCGCCAATTCGTTGATATATATGTTGAAGAGGGTGGGGCTTAAACTGCATCCCTGTCTCACCCCACGGCCTATGGAAAGAAATGTGTGTGTTTTTTGCCAATTCTAACCGCACACTTGTTGTTTTTGTACATGGATTTTATAATATGTTTTTCCCCCAAAACCACTTTCCATCAATTTGTATAGCAGACCCTCATGCCAAATTGAGTCAAAAGCTTTTCAAAGCATGAGAAGACTTTGCCTTTGTTTTGTTTGTCAATTAGGGTGTGCAGGGTGAATACGTGGTCTGTCATACGGTAATTTGGTAAAAAGCCAATTTGACATTTGCTCAGTACATTGTTTTCACTGAGGAAATGTACGAGTTTGCTGTTAAGGATAATGCAGAGGATTTTCCCAAGGTTGCTGTTGACGCATATCCCACTGTAGTTATTGGGGTCAAATTTGTCTCCACTTTTGGGGTGATCAGTCCTTGGTTCCAAATATTGTGGAAGATGCCAGAGCTAAGGGGGGGGGGGGAGGGGGGGGGTATCCCAGGTGTTCCTTAAAGAGGTAGGGTATCAAGTGTCTCCGGAAGGTGGTCAGTGACTCCGCTGTCCTGGCGTCGTGGGGGAGCTTGTTCAACCATTGGGGTGCCAGAGCAGCGAATAGCTTTGACTGGGCTGAGCGGGAACTGTGCTTCCGTAGAGGAAGGGGAGCTAGCAGGCCAGAGGTGGATGAACGCAATGCCCTCGTTTGGGTGTAGGGTCTGATCAGAGCCTGAAGGTAAGGAGGTGCCGTTCTCCTCACAGCTCCGTAGGCAAGCACCATGGTCTTGTAGTAGATGCGAGCCTCAACTGGAAGCCAGTGGAGTGTGCGGAGGAGCAGGGTGACGTGAGAGAAATTGGGAAGGTTGAACACTAGACGGGCTGTGGCGTTCTGGATGAGTTGTAGGGGTTTAATGGCACAGGCAGGGAGCCCAGCCAACAGCGAGTTGCAGTAATCCAGACGGGAGATGACAAGATGACAAGTGCCTGGATTAGGACCTGGCCGCTTTCTGTGTAAGGTAGGGTCGTACTCTGCGAATGTTGTAGAGCATGAACCTGCAGGATCAGGTCACCGCTTTGATGTTAGCGGAGAACGACAGGGTGTTGTCCAGGGTCACGCCAAGGTTCTTTGCACTCTGGGAGGAGGAGTTGTCAACCGTGATGGCAAGAATGCAGCCGACTCACTGTCACGGTTGACTCTGAACCCTCCGGCATCTCTACACTACGGGGACGACCACATCTACTACGTAGCCAAACACGCAGTGCCATGTGCATTCACCCCCCGAGAGAGAGCTGGAAGAAATGTCAGCCAAGGACCCAGTTCTAGCTACTGTACGAACAAGCATCAGAAAGCGTGACATGCGACACTGCATACAGACGTGTTCAAGAAGAACTCGCTACTGTTGGACAGATAGTTCTACGAGGCAACCGCGTGATCACGCCACGAGCAGCTCAGAAACAGACTTTGATGTTAGCATCAGGGGATAGTAAAAACAGAAGTGTGGCCAAACATTGATAAAGATGTTGAACTGCTGGTGAAGTCCTGTCCAGCATGTCAAGTCAATAGCACACCACCAAAGCAGGTCCCCACAGTCAGAACAGAGCTACCAACTAAACCATGGCAGATCCTAAACCGCATCACCACCGCCACTATAATAGGAAGAGGGCCATTGACATTTGTGTGGGTCGTTTCCAACAGGAGAACACCTCCTGGTTACAACAGACTACTACTCCAGATGGGTTGATGTGAGTATCCTAAACCGCATCACCACCGCCACTATAACAGGAAGAGGGCCATGTGACATGTTTATTTTGTGAAACTGTCGATACAACCACAGTCAGAACAATGGACTACAAGTGACAGAGACACTGTCACTTGTAGTCCAGGCAGAGCCTGACACACTGCCCAGACAAGTGCCTGCACGGTACCGGAGCGCCAAGTCTAGGTCCAAAAGGCTTCTCAACAGCTTCTACCCCCAAGCCATAAGACTCCTGAACAGCTAATCATGGCTACCCAGACTATTTGCACTGCCCCCCCACGCCATCCTTTTTACGCTGCTGCTACTCTGTTAATTATTTATGCATAGTCACTTTAACTCTACCCACATGTACATATTACCTCAACTATCTCAACTAGCCGGTGCCCCCGCACATTGACTCTGCACCGGGACCCCCCTGTATATAGCCTCCCTACTGTTATTTTATTTTACTGCTGCTCTTTAGTTATTTGCTTTTATTTTTTTACTTAACACTTTTTTTATAAAAAAAAAAAATGCATTGTTGGTTAAGGTAAGTAAGCATTTCACTGTAAAGTCCACACCTGTTGTATTCGGCGCATGTGGCAAATAACATTTGATTTGATTTGATCATCAAGATTTATTTGATATATTCGCCTTTGGGAATATTTGATCAATAGATTGTTATGACATCACCTTTCAGAGTTGTGTGCCCATAGAGATAAATGAATCAATCAATTCTATCTCTTTACCTCTGATAAATCAATGTGTTTATCTTTGATCGTGACTCTGTAGCTCAGCTGGTAGAGCACGGCGCTTGTAACGCCAAGGTAGTGGGTTCGATCCCCGGGACCACCCATACACAAAAATGTATGCACGCACGACTGTAAGTCGCTTTGGATAAAAGCGTCTGCTAAATGGCATATTATTTATTATTACTCTCAGTGTTCTACACATTGGAACGTCATGTAGATTTAGGGGTGAGGTTAGGGGTTAGAAGCCTCGTCCCTCTGTACTTTCTGAGTCTCAGGTAAGGATCATTAGAATTGGAATGTTAGGGTTCTACTCTCACCTGCCTCCATTATGACATCACGTTGAGCTCAGAGTGTTGCTGCTCTCATTGGCTCTCTGGTCTACCTCCATTATGACATCACTGTGAGGTCACAGCAGGGGTGTTTCAGACAGTAAGTGGGTGTGCCTGTAAGCATTTGCTGTCTGTCTGTCTCTGCCAATCACAGACTCGGAGAGATGGAAGAGAAAGGAGACATGACTACAGGCCCGGCATGTGAAGGCAAGAATACAACACCCTTACTTCTATAGGCTACTGTTACCTTTAAAAGGCTCTCTCCTTTACTCTCTCTCTCCTTTACTCTCTCTCTCCTTTACTCTCTCTCTCCTTTACTCTCTCTCTCCTTTACTCTCACTCTCCTTTACTCTCTCTCTCCTTTACTCTCTCTCTCCTTTACTCTCTCTCTCCTTTACTCTCTCTCTCCTTTACTCTCTCTCTCCTTTACTCTCTCTCTCCTTTACTCTCTCTGCTTTACTCTCTCTCTGCGTTACTCTCTCTGCTTTACTCTCTCTGCTTTACTCTCTCTGCTTTACTCTCTCTCTCCTTTACTCTCTCTGCTTTACTCTCTCTGCTTTACTCTCTCTGCTTTACTCTCTCTGCTTTACTCTCTCTCTCCTTTACTCTCCCTCCTTTACTCTCTCTGCTTTACTCTCTCTCTCCTTTACTCTCTCTGCTTTACTCTCTCTGCTTTACTCTCTCTGCTTTACTCTCTCTGCTTTACTCTCTCTCTCCTTTACTCTCTCTGCTTTACTCTCTCTGCTTTACTCTCTCTGCTTTACTCTCTCTCTCCTTTACTCTCTCTGCTTTACTCTCTCTGCTTTACTCTCTCTGCTTTACTCTCTCTCTCCTTTACTCTCTCTCCTTTACTCTCTCTCTGCTTTACTCTCTCTGCTTTACTCTCTCTGCTTTACTCTCTCCTAGTGGCGGTCAGTGCCATTTATGATGATGTCATTCATATTCCATTCACCCAGTTAAATGTAACATCAATAGGTTTAGGCTACTACATGATACTCAAATTTCCCTATACCCATCATGAGCTTGCTGCAACCTAGTCTATGAATTAAAGTTTACAACATAGGTGCACACAGGTTGAGAGAACAATTTTGAGATGACAGACAGTGACACATTCAATACCGCTTGGCACTCTCTCGCCTGCATCTAGCTTAGCTAGGGTGTAATCATTAGTCCAACAGTTGCAAACAAGAGTTTCTATTGGACAAATTCAGGTATTTTTTATCCCCGTTTCGTTTGCTTCCGTTTAAGAAACGTTTTTTAACAGAATCGGCGGAATGAAGACACCCCTGATCACTCAGCCACGTTATATTCCTTCTAGCCCCTCTCCTCCTCTCACCTTCCCTTCGCCTTCTAGCCCCTCTCCTCCCCTCACCTTCCCTTCGCCTTCTAGCCCCTCTCCTCCTCTCACCTTCCCTTCGCCTTCTAGCCCCTCTCCTCCCCTCACCTTCCCTTCGCCTTCTAGCCCCTCTCCTCCTCTCACCTTCCCTTCGCCTTCTAGCCCCTCTCCTCCCCTCACCTTCCCTTCGCCTTCTAGCCCCTCTCCTCCCCTCACCTTCCCTTCGCCTTCTAGCCCCTCTCCTCCTCTCACCTTCCCTTCGCCTTCTAGCCCCTCTCCTCCCCTCACCTTCCCTTCGCCTTCTAGCCCCTCTCCTCCTCTCACCTTCCCTTCGCCTTCTAGCCCCTCTCCTCCCCTCACCTTCCCTTCGCCTTCTAGCCCCTCTCCTCCTCTCACCTTCCCTTCGCCTTCTAGCCCCTCTCCTCCCCTCACCTTCCCTTCGCCTTCTAGCCCCTCTCCTCCCCTCACCTTCCCTTCGCCTTCTAGCCCCTCTCCTCCTCTCACCTTCCCTTCGCCTTCTAGCCCCTCTCCTCCTCTCACCTTCCCTTCGCCTTCTAGCCCCTCTCCTCCCCTCACCTTCCCTTCGCCTTCTAGCCCCTCTCCTCCTCTCACCTTCCCTTCGCCTTCTAGCCCCTCTCCTCCTCTCACCTTCCCTTCGCCTTCTAGCCCCTCTCCTCCCCTCACCTTCCCTTCGCCTTCTAGCCCCTCTCCTCCTCTCACCTTCCCTTCGCCTTCTAGCCCCTCTCCTCCTCTCCTCCTCTCACCTTCCCTTCGCCTTCTAGCCCCTCTCCTCCCCTCACCTTCCCTTCGCCTTCTAGCCCCTCTCCTCCTCTCACCTTCCCTTCGCCTTCTAGCCCCTCTCCTCCCCTCACCTTCCCTTCGCCTTCTAGCCCCTCTCCTCCTCTCACCTTCCCTTCGCCTTCTAGCCCCTCTCCTCCCCTCACCTTCCCTTCGCCTTCTAGCCCCTCTCCTCCCCTCACCTTCCCTTCGCCTTCTAGCCCCTCTCCTCCTCTCACCTTCCCTTCGCCTTCTAGCCCCTCTCCTCCCCTCACCTTCCCTTCGCCTTCTAGCCCCTCTCCTCCTCTCACCTTCCCTTCGCCTTCTAGCCCCTCTCCTCCTCTCACCTTCCCTTCGCCTTCTAGCCCCTCTCCTCCTCTCACCTTCCCTTCGCCTTCTAGCCCCTCTCCTCCTCTCACCTTCCCTTCGCCTTCTAGCCCCTCTCCTCCTCTCACCTTCCCTTCGCCTTCTAGCCCCTCTCCTCACCTTCCCTTCGCCTTCTAGCCCCTCTCCTCCTCTCACCTTCCCTTCGCCTTCTAGCCCCTCTCCTCCTCTCCTCCTCTCACCTTCCCTTCGCCTTCTAGCCCCTCTCCTCCCCTCACCTTCCCTTCGCCTTCTAGCCCCTCTCCTCCTCTCACCTTCCCTTCGCCTTCTAGCCCCTCTCCTCCTCTCACCTTCCCTTCGCCTTCTAGCCCCTCTCCTCCTCTCCTCCTCTCACCTTCCCTTCGCCTTCTAGCCCCTCTCCTCCCCTCACCTTCCCTTCGCCTTCTAGCCCCTCTCCTCCTCTCACCTTCCCTTCGCCTTCTAGCCCCTCTCCTCCCCTCACCTTCCCTTCGCCTTCTAGCCCCTCTCCTCCTCTCACCTTCCCTTCGCCTTCTAGCCCCTCTCCTCCCCTCACCTTCCCTTCGCCTTCTAGCCCCTCTCCTCCCCTCACCTTCCCTTCGCCTTCTAGCCCCTCTCCTCCTCTCACCTTCCCTTCGCCTTCTAGCCCCTCTCCTCCTCTCACCTTCCCTTCGCCTTCTAGCCCCTCTCCTCCTCTCACCTTCCCTTCGCCTTCTAGCCCCTCTCCTCCTCTCACCTTCCCTTCGCCTTCTAGCCCCTCTCCTCCTCTCACCTTCCCTTCGCCTTCTAGCCCCTCTCCTCCTCTCACCTTCCCTTCGCCTTCTAGCCCCTCTCCTCCTCTCCTCCCCTCACCTTCCCTTCGCCTTCTAGCCCCTCTCCTCCTCTCACCTTCCCTTCGCCTTCTAGCCCCTCTCCTCCTCTCACCTTCCCTTCGCCTTCTAGCCCCTCTCCTCCTCTCACCTTCCCTTCGCCTTCTAGCCCCTCTCCTCCTCTCACCTTCCCTTCGCCTTCTAGCCCCTCTCCTCCTCTCACCTTCCCTTCGCCTTCTAGCCCCTCTCCTCCCCTCACCTTCCCTTCGCCTTCTAGCCCCTCTCCTCCTCTCACCTTCCCTTCGCCTTCTAGCCCCTCTCCTCCTCTCCTCCTCTCACCTTCCCTTCGCCTTCTAGCCCCTCTCCTCCCCTCACCTTCCCTTCGCCTTCTAGCCCCTCTCCTCCTCTCACCTTCCCTTCGCCTTCTAGCCCCTCTCCTCCTCTCACCTTCCCTTCGCCTTCTAGCCCCTCTCCTCCTCTCACCTTCCCTTCGCCTTCTAGCCCCTCTCCTCCTCTCACCTTCCCTTCACCTTCTAGCCCCTCTCCTCTCCTCCTCTCACCTTCCCTTCGCCTTCTAGCCCCTCTCCTCTCCTCCTCTCACCTTCCCTTCGCCTTCTAGCCCCTCTCCTCCCCTCACCTTCCCTTCGCCTTCTAGCCCCTCTCCTCCTCTCACCTTCCCTTCGCCTTCTAGCCCCTCTCCTCCTCTCCTCCTCTCACCTTCCCTTCGCCTTCTAGCCCCTCTCCTCCTCTCACCTTCCCTTCGCCTTCTAGCCCCTCTCCTCCTCTCACCTTCCCTTCGCCTTCTAGCCCCTCTCCTCCTCTCACCTTCCCTTCGCCTTCTAGCCCCTCTCCTCCCCTCACCTTCCCTTCGCCTTCTAGCCCCTCTCCTCCTCTCACCTTCCCTTCGCCTTCTAGCCCCTCTCCTCCCCTCACCTTCCCTTCGCCTTCTAGCCCCTCTCCTCCTCGCACCTTTTCCCTTCGTTTGTGGACTTCAATGAACAACACATCAGCTGTATGTGACCAGGTGAAATAACCTTTCCAAGCCAAACCATGTCATAACCGCTAACCGCTACACACAGCCTACATCATTGTCACCATATTAGCTAAAGTAACGTCATAGTCAACATAGCTAATAGAACTCATGCACTAGTAAACCCACTACAATAATGCAGTAACGTTAGTGTATAGTCAGTAAGCAGTGTACAGTCGGTCAGTAAGCAGTGTATAGTGTTGTGGAAAATCATACTTGTCCTCGTTAAAAATGAAGCACTTTCAGAGTCTTGTAGAATCAAGATAGACTTTATTACACAAGCAATAGAGCCCAGCTGGTCTGCACAGCATCTAACCTTTCAGCTCTCGGCTCTCATCCTGTATACAGTTTCATATTTACTCATAATCCACGCCTTCTAGCTTAATCCCTCCCTGGTCAGTTCACTCCACCATTGTTTCCCAACTTTGATCGTTCCGCTCAATTCTTCGTCTTGAGTCACTTTGTTTGTTTTTAATGGTGGCGTAATCTGACTTCTTCTCCTGTTATTACTCAGTTTTTGGAAACAATAGTGGTGTGAAAATAACAGAGCCATTTCTGTTTTAACCCTTTAATTGGTTCTTAATCCATAGGCGTATAGGCGTTTCTACAGCATGCATGATTCATATAAATGATTTGTTATGTTGTCCGCCCTTACGTGAGACAGAGTAGTTACCTAAAATTCTCCAATAATAGTCAGTAAGCAGTTACACCGGTGGGCCCCGGTGGCAATAAATTAATCAAACCAAAAGATGACCTTGACTTGGAAGAGTTCCAGTGTTGTGTTGGATAGTCATAGCCAGCTAGCTAACATAGCATCCCTCTGTTGGAGCTGGGTGTTTGAGTAGGCTAAACTAGCTAGCTGCATTTGCTAACTAAGTAAGTGAAACTGAAAGTGAAGAAAAAAAAATCACGAAATCTCTCTCTCTCTCTCTTGCTTCTCCTTCATTTTGGAAGAAATTAATTTTTTCAAAACTGTTCAACTATTGTCTTTCTCTCTCTTTGAGTCAATTACTCACCACATTTTATGCACTGCAGTGCTAGCTAGCTGTAGCTTATGCTTTCAGTACTAGCTTCATTCTCTGATCCTTTGATTGGGTGGACAACATGTCAGTTCATGCTACAAGAGCTCTGATAGGTTGGAGGACATCCTCCGGAAGTTGTCTTAATTCCTGTGTAAGTCTATGGAAGCTAGCTGTCCTCCGGCTTCAATCAATTATTTGGAGACGTGATTATATTTAGTATAGTTTTATCTAAAAAGGATAACTTATTCATTGTTTTAAGAATTTTAAAATATGAAATTCACTGAGGATGGTCCTCCCCTTCCTCCTCTGAGGAGACTCCCCCCCCCCCTCTCTCTCTCTCT
>NW_028160776.1:181916-271916 GCF_964263955.1 Coregonus lavaretus
TCTCTCTCCCTGTCTCTCTCCCTGTCTCTCTCTCCCTGTCTCTCTCTCCCTGTCTTGCTCCCCCTGTCTCTCTCCCTGTCTCTCTCTCCCTGTCTTGCTCCCCCTCTCTCTCTCCCTGTCTCTCTCCCTGTCTCTCTCTCCCTGTCTCTCTCCCTGTCTCTCTCTCCCTGTCTCTCTCTCCCTGTCTTGCTCCCCCTGTCTCTCTCTCCCTGTCTTGCTCCCCCTGTCTCTCTCCCTGTCTCTCTCTCCCTGTCTTGCTCCCCCTCTCTCTCTCCCTGTCTCTCTACACCTGTCTCTCTCCCTGTCTCTCTCCCCCTGTCTCTCTCCCTGTCTCTCTCTCCCTGTCTCTCTCCCTGTCTCTCTCTCCCTGTCTCTCTTCCTGTCTCTCTCCCTGTCTCTCTCTCCCTTTCTCTCTCCCTGTCTCTCTCTCCCTGTCTCTCTCTCCCTGTCTTGCTCCCCCTGTCTCTCTCCCTGTCTCTCTCCCTGTCTCTCTCCTTGTCTCTCTCTCCCTGTCTCTCTCCCTGTCTCTCTCTCCATGTCTCTCTCTCCCTGTCTTGCTCCCCCTCTCTCTCTCCCTGTCTCTCTCTCCCTGTCTCTCTCTCCCTGTCTCTCTCTCCCTGTCTCTCTCTCCCTGTCTCTCTCCCTGTCTCTCTCTCCCTGTCTCTCTCCCTGTCTCTCTCTCCCTGTCTTGCTCCCCCTGTCTCTCTCCCCTGTCTCGCTCCCCCGTCTCGCTCCCTGTGTCTCTCTCCCTGTCTCTCTCTCCCTGTCTCTCTCCCTGTCTCTCTCTCCCTGTTTCTCTCCCCCTGTCTCTCTCCCTGTCTCTCTACACCTGTCTCTCTCCCTGTCTATCTCCCTGTCTCTCTCTCCCTGTCTCGCTTCCCCGTCTCTCTCCCTGTCTCTCTCCCCTGTCTCGCTCCCCCGTCTCTCTCCCCCTGTCTCTCTCCCTGTCTCTCTACACCTGTCTCTCTCCCTGTCTCTCTCTCCCTGTCTCTCTACACCTGTCTCTCTCCCTGTCTATCTCCCTGTCTCGCTCCCCGTCTCTCTCCCCCGTCTCTCTCCCTGTCTCTCTCCCTGTCTCTCTACACCTGTCTCTCTCCCTGTCTCTCTCCCCCTGTCTCTCTCCCTGTCTCTCTCCCTGTCTCTCTCTCCCTGTCTCTCTCCCTGTCTCTCTCTCCCTGTCTCTCTCCCTGTCTCTCTCTCCCTGTCTTGCTCCCCCTGTCTCTCTCCCTGTCTCTCTCTCCCTGTCTTGCTCCCCCTCTCTCTCTCCCTGTCTCTCTCCCTGTCTCTCTCTCCCTGTCTCTCTCCCTGTCTCTCTCTCCCTGTCTCTCTCTCCCTGTCTTGCTCCCCCTGTCTCTCTCCCTGTCTCTCTCTCCCTGTCTTGCTCCCCCTGTCTCTCTCCCTGTCTTGCTCCCCCTCTCTCTCTCCCTGTCTCTCTACACCTGTCTCTCTCCCTGTCTCTCTCCCCCTGTCTCTCTCCCTGTCTCTCTCTCCCTGTCTCTCTCCCTGTCTCTCTCTCCCTGTCTCTCTCCCTGTCTCTCTCCCTGTCTCTCTCTCCCTGTCTCTCTCCCTGTCTCTCTCTCCCTGTCTCTCTCTCCCTGTCTTGCTCCCCCTGTCTCTCTCCCTGTCTCTCTCCCTGTCTCTCTCTCCCTGTCTCTCTCCCCCTGTCTCTCTCTCCCTGTCTTGCTCCCCCTCTCTCTCTCCCTGTCTCTCTCTCCCTGTCTCTCTCTCCCTGTCTCTCTCCCTGTCTCTCTCTCCCTGTCTCTCTCCCTGTCTCTCTCTCCCTGTCTCTCTCCCTGTCTCTCTCTCCCTGTCTTGCTCCCCCTGTCTCTCTCCCCTGTCTCGCTCCCCCGTCTCGCTCCCTGTGTCTCTCTCCCTGTCTCTCTCTCCCTGTCTCTCTCCCTGTCTCTCTCCCCCTGTCTCTCTCCCTGTCTCTCTACACCTGTCTCTCTCCCTGTCTATCTCCCTGTCTCGCTTCCCCGTCTCTCTCCCTGTCTCTCTCCCCTGTCTCGCTCCCCCGTCTCTCTCCCCCTGTCTCTCTCCCTGTCTCTCTACACCTGTCTCTCGCCCTGTCTCTCTCTCCCTGTCTCTCTCCCTCTCTCTCTCCCTGTCTCTCTACACCTGTCTCTCTCCCTGTCTATCTCTCTGTCTCGCTCCCCGTCTCTCTCCCCCGTCTCTCTCCCTGTCTCTCTCCCCCTGTCTCTCTCCCTGTCTCTCTACACCTGTCTCTCTCCCTGTCTCTCTCCCCCTGTCTCTCTCCCTGTCTCTCTCCCTGTCTCTCTCTCCCTGTCTCTCTCCCTGTCTCTCTCCCTGTCTCTCTCTCCCTGTCTCTCTCCCTGTCTCTCTCTCCCTGTCTCTCTCTCCCTGTCTTGCTCCCCCTGTCTCTCTCCCTGTCTCTCTCTCCCTGTCTTGCTCCCCCTGTCTCTCTCCCTGTCTCTCTCTCCCAGTCTCTCTCCCTGTCTCTCTCCCTGTCTCTCTCTCCCTGTTTCTCTCCCTGTCTCTCTCCCTGTCTCTCTCTCCCTGTCTTGCTCCCCCTGTCTCTCTCCCCTGTCTCGCTCCCCCGTCTCGCTCCCCCGTCTCTCCCCCTGTCTCTCTCCCTGTCTCTCTCCCTGTCTATCTCCCTGTCTCTCTCTCCCTGTCTCTCTCCCCCTGTCTCTCTACACCTGTCTCTCTCCCCCCAGGTACTCCTGAGTATCTTCCTCCAGAGACAGTACTGAGAGGGGAGTACTTTGCTGTTCCGGCCACCGTGTGGTCGCTGGGAATACTGCTTTTCCAGGTACATTACTACAAATATACTACTATTACTACTACTACTACTACTACTACTACTACTACTACTACTACTACAGCTACAACTACTACTACTACTACAGCTACTACTACAAATATACTACTACTACAAATATACTACTACTACTACTACTACTACTGCTACAAATATACTACAGCTACTACTACTACTACTACTACTACTACTACAGCTACTACTACTGCTACTACTACACTACTACTACTACACTACTACTACTACTACTACTACTACTACTACTACTACTACACTACTGCTACTACAGCTACTACTGCTACTACTACTACTACTACTACTACTACTACTACTACTACTGCTACTACTACTACTACTACTACTACTACTACAGCTACTACTGCTGCTACTACTACTACTAGTACTACTACTACTACACTACTGCTACTACAGCTACTACTGCTACTACTACTACTACTACTACTACTACTACTACTACTGCTACTACTACTACTACTACTACTGCTACTACTACTACTACTACTACTACTACTACTACACTACTGCTACTACAGCTACTACTACTACTACTACTACTACTACTACTACTACTGCTACTACTACTACACTACTACTACTACTACTACTACAGCTACTACTGCTGCTACTACTACTACTACTACTACTACTACTACTACTACTACTACTACAGCTACTACTGCTACTACTACTACTACTACTACTACTACTACTACTACTGCTACTACAGCTACTACTGCTACTACTACTACTACTACTACTACTACTACTGCTACTACTACTACTGCTACTACTACTACTACTACTACTACTACTACTACTACTACTGCTACTACTACTACTACTACACTACTACTACTACTACTACTACTACTACACTACTGCTACTACAGCTACTACTGCTGCTGCTACTTGCTTTTTCCATCTTTACTAACAACATGCCACTGGCTTTGAGTAAAGCCAGAGTGTCTATGTATGCGGATGACTCAACACTATACACGTCAGCTACTACAGCAACTGAAATCACTGCAACACTTGCAGTTAGTTGCAGTTAGTTTCAGAGTGGGTGGCAAGGAATAAGTTAGTCCTAAATATTTCTAAAACTAAAAGCATTGTATTTGGGTCAAATCATTCACTAAACCCTAAACCTCAACTACATCTCATAATGAATCATGTGGAAATTGAGCAAGTTGAGGTGACTAAACTGCTTGGAGTAACCCTGGATTGTAAACTGTCATGGTCAAAGCATATTGATTCAACAGTAGCTAAGATGGGGAGAAGTATGTCCATAATTAAGCGTTGCTCTGTCTTCTTAACAACACTATCAACAAGGCAGGCCCTAGTTTTGTTTCACCTGGACTACTGTTCAGTCGTGTGGTCAGGTGCCACAAAAAGGGACTTGGGAAAATTGCAATTGGCTCAGAACAGGGCAGCACGGCTGGCCCTTGGATGTACACAGAGATCTAATATTAATAATATGCATGCAAATCTCTCCTGGCTCAAAGTGGAGGAGAGATTGACTTCATCACTACTTGTATTTGTGAGAGGTATTGACATGTTGAATAGACAGAGCTGTCTGTTTGAACTACTGGCACACATCTCAGACACCCATGCATACCCCACAAGACATGCCACCAGAGGTCTCTTCACAGTCCCCAAGTCCTGAACAGACTATGGGAGGCGCACAGTACTACATAGAGCCATGACTACATGGAACTCTATTCCACATCAGGTAACTGATACAAGCAGTAAAATCAGATTTAAAAAACTGGTAAAAATACACCTTATGGAACAATGGGGACTGTGAAGGACACATTGGGATATTGTTGTATGGTGGTATTAAACATTTTGTATTGTAGATAGGTAGTGGTGTAATAATGTTATATGATGTACTGTTTTATATTTTGTTTTATATGTAAGTGCTTTAATATGTTTGGACCCCAGGAAGAGTAGGGATCCCTAATAAATACAAATACTGCTACTACTACTACTACTATTACTACTACTACTACTGATGCTACTACTACTACTACTACTATTACTACTACTACTACTGATGCTACTACTACTACTACTACTACTACTACTACTACTACTACTACTACTACTGATGCTACTACTACTACTACTACTACTACTACTACTACTACTACTACTGATGCTACTACTACTACTACTACTACTGCTACTGCTACTACTATTGATGCTACTACTGATGCTACTACTACTACTACTACTACTACTGCTACTACTACTACTATTGATGCTACTACTACTACTACTACTATTACTACTGCTGCTACTACTACTACTATTGATGCTACTACTACTACTACTACTATTACTACTGCTGCTACTACTACTACTATTGATGCTACTACTACTACTACTACTACTATTACTACTGCTGCTACTACTATTGATACTACTACTACTACTACTACTACTAAACATTAGCTGGTGGTACAATACCACTATCCCACTCTTTAATAATAGTAATCCCACTGCTATAATAAAGAGATAGCACATTGCTGTAACAAGTGTTTGCTGTGGAACTGTTTTTTTCTAGATGGTGTGGGGTGACGTTCCTTTCTACAGTGACACTAGCATCGCCAAGGCAACCCTCTACTTTCCACGCGGAATATCCAGAGGTGAGTGTAAAGACTTTAGAGACTATCTGCACCTAGGGACTATCTGCACCTAGGGACTATCTGCACCTAGGGACTATCTGCACCTAGAGACTATCTGCACCTAGAGACTATCTGCACCTAGGGACTATCTGCACCTAGGGACTACCTGCACCTAGGGACTATCTGCACCTAGGGACTATCTGCACCTAGGGACTATCTGCACCTAGGGACTATCTGCACCTAGAGACTATCTGCACCTAGGGACTATCTGCACCTAGGGACTATCTGCACCTAGAGACTATCTGCACCTAGGGACTATCTGCACCTAGGGACTATCTGCACCTAGGGACTATCTGCACCTAGAGACTATCTGCACCTAGGGACTATCTGCACCTAGGGACTATCTGCACCTAGGGACTATCTGCACCTAGAGACTATCTGCACCTAGGGACTATCTGCACCTAGGGACTATCTGCACCTAGGGACTATCTGCACCTAGAGACTATCTGCACCTAGGGACTATCTGCACCTAGGGACTATCTGCACCTAGGGACTATCTGCACCTAGGGACTATCTGCACCTAGAGACTATCTGCACCTAGGGACTATCTGCACCTAGGTACTATCTGCACCTAGGGACTATCTGCACCTAGGGACTATCTGCACCTAGGGACTATCTGCACCTAGGGACTATCTGCACCTAGGGACTATCTGCACCTAGGGACTATCTGCACCTAGGGACTATCTGCACCTAGGGACTATCTGCACTGACTCTAAACACATCCAACCCTTACAAACATGCTGCTGTTGTATTATATACTATATTTATTATAAACTGGGTGGTTTGAGCCCTGAATTCTGATTGGCTGAAAGCCATGGTATATCAGACCGTATACCACGGGAATGACAAAACATTTAGTTTTACTGCTCTAATTACATTGGTAACCAATTTATAATAGCAATACATCTCCTCAGGGGTTTGTGATATACAGTGCCTTTTGCATTACAACCTGTAATTTAAATGGATTTTTATTTGGATTTCATGTAATGGACATACACAAAATAGTCCAAATTGGTGAAGTGAAAATAAAAATTACTTGTTTCAAAAAATTCGAAAAAATAGATAACAGAAAAGTGGTGCGTGCGTATGTATTCACCCCCTTTGCTATGAAGCCCCTAAATAAGACCTGGTGCAACCAATTACCTTCAGAAGTCACATAATTAGTTAAATAAAGTCCACCTCTGTGCAACTAAGTGTCACATGATCTGTCACATGATCTCAGTATATATACACCTGTTCTGAAAAGCTCCAGAGTCTGCAACACCACTAAGCAAGGGGCACCACCAAGCAAGCGGCACCATGAAGACCAAGGAGCTCTCCAAACAGGTCAGGGACAAAGTTGTGGAGAAGTACAGATCAGGGTTGGGTTATTCAAAAATATCCGAAACTTTGAACATCCCACGGAGCACCATTAAATCCCTTAATACAAAATGGAAAGAATATGGCACCACAACAAACCTGCCAAGAGAGGGCCGCCCACCAAATCTCACGGACCAGGCAAGGAGGGCATTAATCAGAGAGGAAACAAAGAGACCAAAGATAACCCTGAAGGAGCTGCAAAGCTCCACAGCAGAGATTGGAGTATCTGTCCATAGGACCACTTTAAGCTGTACACTCCACAGAGCTGGGCTTTACGGAAGAGTGGCTAGATAAAAGCCATTGCTTAAAGAAAAAAATAAGCAAACACGTTTGGTTTGCCAAAAGGCATGTGGGAGACTCCACAAACATATGGAAGAAGGTACTCTGGTCAGATAAGACTAAAATTGAGCTTTTTGGCCATCAAGGAAAACACTATGTCTGGCGCAATCCCAACACCTCTCATCACCCCGAGAACACCATCCCCACAGTGAAGCATGGTGGTGGCAGCATCATGCTGTGGGGATATTTTTCATCGGCAGGGACTGGGAAACTGGTCAGAATTGAAGGAATGATGGATGGCGCTAAATACAGGGAAATTCTTGAGGGAAACCTGTTTCAGTCTTCCAGAGATTTGAGACTGAGGTTCACCGTCCAGCAGGACAATGACCCTAAGCATACTGCTAAAGCAACACTCGAGTGGTTTAAGGGGAAACATTTAAATGTCTTGGAATGGCCTAGTCAAAGCCCAGACCTCAATCCAATTGAGAATCTATGGTATGACTTAAAGATTGCTGTACACCAGCGGAACCCATCCAACTTGAAGGAGCTGGAGCAGTTTTGCCTTGAAGAATGGGCAGAAATGCCAGTGGCTAGATGTGCCAAGCTTATAGAGACATACCCCAAGAGACTTGCAGCTGTAATTGCTGCAAAAGGTGCCTCTACAAAGTATTGACTTTGGGGGGGTGAATAGTTATGCACGCTCAAGTTCAGTTTTTTTGTCTTATTTCTTGTTTGTTTCACACAACAACAAAATTTGCATCTTGAAAGTGGTAGGCATGTTGTGTAAATCAAATGATACAAACACCCCCAATATCCATTTAAATTCCAGGTTGTAAGGCAACAAAATAAGAAAAATGCCAAGGGGGGTGAATACTTTGGCAAGCCACCGTATGGCCAATATACAAGGCACTCCGCGTTGCGTCGAGCATAAGAACAGCCCTTAGCCGTGGTATATTGGCCATATACCACACCCCCTCGGGCCTTATTGCTTAATTAAACTGCGCGTCCATGACACTATCTACTTTATGTTGGTAAATACAGTCATAATTGACATCATCTAGTCAGTATATTATATTGTAATAATTGACATCATCTAGTCAGTATATTATATTGTAATAATTGACATCATCTAGTCAGTATATTATATATCCGTTTTATACTATTAATCTTCTAATTACTTAATATTTTTTATTAGACTTTTTTACAATTAATATTGATTATTGTTGAGAGAGCAGTAGATAGTAGTATAATAATATATAATAATAATATGCCATTTAGCAGACGCTTTTATCCAAAGCGACTTACAGTCATGCGTGCATACATTTTTTTTATTTGTGTATGGGTGGTCCCGGGGATCGAACCCACTACCTTGGCGTTCCAAGCGCCGTGCTCTACCAGCTGAGCTACAGCTAGTAGAAAGCGTTTCACCTTTTATACTGTGTGACGAAATAAAATGTGACTTGATTTTGGATTTGTGTGTCTCTGTGTAACGAAGTTAGGTTAGTGAACCGCACTCACGTGTGTTGAACTTGCCTGAGACTCAATGGCGACCCCAATGCCTAGGCTTTAGCTTAGCGGGCTAAAACAGTTTACCTGCATGTGTGAATGACATGACATCACTATTTTTGTGTTGCAGATTGCCGTCACCTGATTCGCCGGTGCCTCGCTGTCAGTCCAGACGACCGGCCAACCCTGGAGCAGTTACAACAACACCCCTGGATGCAATAGAACAGACTACTACTGATTTCACATCTTGGAAATATTTCATCTATAATGTCCTAAATAAACATTGTCAGCATTCCTATTTGTGTCATGTCATCCCTGACTGATAGTAGATGAAATTATATAGCAGGGGAATTCAAATCTTTCCCTACGAATCTTTCCCTTTGTTTACTGTAAAATAGCATTGTATCTGGTCAAACACCATTTTTTCCAATAATTTACTAAGGGTTGGTAACAGGCTAATTGGTCGGCTATTTGAGCCAGTTAAGTTGCCTTTACTATTCTTAGGTAGCAGAATGACTTTTGCTTCCCTCCAAGCCTGGGGGCACACACTTTCTAGTAGGCTTAGATTGAAGAGATGGCAAATAGGAGTGGCAATATCATCCGCTATTATCCTCAGTCATTTTCCATCCAAGTTGTCAGACCCCGGTGGCTTGTCATCGTTGATAGACAACAATAATTTTTTCACGTCTTCCACACTCACTTTACGGACTTCAAAACGACAATGCTTGTCTTTCATAATTTGGTCAGATACACTTGGATGTGTAGTGTCAGCAATTGTTGCTGGCATGTCATGTCTAAATTTGCTAATCTTGCCAATGAAAAAAATCCTTAAAGTAGTTGGCAATATCAGTTGGTTTTGTGATGAATAAGCCATCTGAATCAATGAATGATGGAGCTGAGTTTGCCTTTTTTCCCAAAATGTCAGTTAAGGTGCTCCAAAGCTTTTTACTATCATTCTTTGTCATTTATCTTTGTTTCATAGTGTAGTTTCTTCTTCTTTTTATTCAGTTTAGTCACATGATTTCTCAATTTGCAATACGTTTGCCAATCGGTTGTGCAGCCAGACTTATTTGCCATTCCTTTTGCCTCATCCCTCTCAACCCATACAACTTTTCAATTCCTCATCAATCCACGGGGATTTCAATTGTTTTTACAGTCATTTTCTTAATGGGTGCATGCTTATTAGTAACTGGAACAAGCAATTTCATGACTGGAATAAGCCTGATGAAAGCCAGTCAATATTTAAATCACCCAGAAAGTATACCTCTCTATTGATATCACATACATTAACAAGCATTTCACACGTTATCCAGATACTGACTGTTAGCACTTGGTGGTCTATAGCAGCTTCCCACCAGAATGGGCTTTAGGTGAGGCAGATGAACCTGTAGCAATGTCATTGTATTTACCCCAATTTCAGCCTTTGCCCAACCCCTTCAAAAATGCATTCAGGTGAGAAGTTGTGGGTGGGGCATAAACAAGGTCCGCCCACTAACATACAAGGTGTGCCACAAATGCACTGGCTGGCTAGGCTTCCTAGACCTTTCCATTCCAAATGATTGACTGAAATTAACTTAGTGATGACATATACTGTGTTAATAACTTTTTAATTATAGGTGCATGCTAGACGACGCACCCTGCATAAAGCTCAGACCTATTTGTTCCATTGCAGTTGTCTCTGTCTGTGTAAGGGAACCCCCCTACCAGATCCCAACACTTTCTCACTAAAGCATACTTACCAGAAGGCCACTGATAGAAGGCCACTGAGAGAAGGCCACTGAGAGAAGGACACTGATAGAAGGCCACTGAGAGAAGGCCACTGATAGAAGGCCACTGAGAGAAGGCCACTGAGAGAAGGACACTGATAGAAGGCCACTGAGAGAAGGACACTGAGAGAAGGCCACTGAGAGAAGGCCACTGATAGAAGGCCACTGATAGAAGGACACTGAGAGAAGGCCACTGAGAGAAGGCCACTGAGAGAAGGCCACTGAGAGAAGGCCACTGAGAGAAGGCCACTGAGAGAAGGACACTGATAGAAGGACACTGATAGAAGGCCACTGAGAGAAGGCCACTGAGAGAAGGCCACTGATAGAAGGCCACTGATAGAAGGCCACTGATAGAAGGCCACTGAGAGAAGGCCACTGAGAGAAGGCCACTGATAGAAGGCCACTGAGAGAAGGCCACTGAGAGAAGGCCACTGAGAGAAGGCCACTAATAGAAGGCCACTGAGAGAAGGCCACTGAGAGAAGGCCACTGCCTCTGATAAAATGATGTGAAGTTAAATAAGTCTCTGGACATTTAGCTCACAGTGGTAAGGTGCCGAGTTCCTGACATCTATTGCCACTTGCGGTGGAAGTTCGAATCCCCCATGGGGCGCAAAATAAAATGTAGCTCACATTTACTGCGGAATTGTGTTGGGAGGAAAAAGTGTAATCATCACCGTGAAAGTTAAGATTAGGGGCTCAATTCAATCCAACCCGCATTGCAGTATTTACGCAGTGGCTCTTTTTCCAATGGTCAAATTAACTCACAGGTTGGTCTTGGGTTCTCTATAAAAACCTACAACTACTACCAGGGCGACCACCCCCACCCCCCTCACAGGTATGCTTTCACTTTTCAGAATTATGTGGGACCAGGATGAATATTGTAAATAAAGGATACAAAAATTGGGATTAGAAACCACAATGAACTATGAGCAAACTGTTTTAGCGCCGGCAATCAGTCATAGTGGTTGGGAGAAAATACAACACATTAATGGTGCTTTCAAGACAACTGGGAACTTGGAAAAAAACGAGGTCAAATCAGGACATCAGTGATCTTCAGGTCGGAGCTCTGGAAAGATGCCCTAGTTCCCGACTTGTTATTCCGAGTTGGATGACCGTTCAAAACTATTTTCCCCAGTCAAAGATCGTTTTTTTCGCCCGAGTCACGATTTCAACGGTAGAGTTGAACCGCTAGGAACAAAAAGAGATTCACTACTAAAAGACCAAAATACACTGCTCAAAAAAATTAAGGGAACACTTAAACAACACATCCTAGATCTGAATGAATGAAATAATCTTATTAAATATTTTTTTCTTTACATAGTTGAATGTGCTGACAACAAAATCACACAAAAATTATCAATGCAAATCAAATTTATCAACCCATGGAGGTCTGGATTTGGAGTCACCCTCAAAATTAAAGTGGAAAACCACACTACAGGCTGATCCAACTTTGATGTAATGTCCTTAAAACAAGTCAAAATGAGGCTCAGTAGTGTGTGTGGCCTCCACGTGCCTGTATGACCTCCCTACAACGCCTGGGCATGCTCCTGATGAGGTGGCGGATGGTCTCCTAAGGGATCTCCTCCCAGACCTGGACTAAAGCATCCACCAACTCCTGGACAGTCTGTGGTGCAACGTGGCGTTGGTGGATGGAGCGAGACATGATGTCCCAGATGTGCTCAATTGGATTCAGGTCTGGGGAACGGGCGGGCCAGTCCATAGCATCAATGCCTTCCTCTTGCAGGAACTGCTGACACACTCCAGCCACATGAGGTCTAGCATTGTCTTGCATTAGGAGGAACCCAGGGCCAACCGCACCAGCATATGGTCTCACAAGGGGTCTGAGGATCTCATCTCGGTACCTAATGGCAGTCAGGCTACCTCTGGCGAGCACATGGAGGGCTGTGCGGCCCCCAAAGAAATGCCACCCCACACCATGACTGACCCACCGCCAAACCGGTCATGCTGGAGGATGTTGCAGGCAGCAGAACGTTCTCCACGGCGTCTCCAGACTCTGTCACGTCTGTCACATGTGCTCAGTGTGAACCTGCTTTCATCTGTGAAGAGCACAGGGCGCCAGTGGTGAATTTGCCAATCTTGGTGTTCTCTGGCAAATGCCAAACGTCCTGCACGGTGTTGGGCTGTAAGCACAACCCCCACCTGTGGACGCCGGGCCCTCATACCACCCTCATGGAGTCTGTTTCTGACCGTTTGAGCAGACACATGCACATTTGTGGCCTGCTGGAGGTCATTTTGCAGGGCTCTGGCAGTGCTCCTCCTGCTCCTCCTTGCACAAAGGCGGAGGTAGCGGTCCTGCTGCTGGGTTGTTGCCCTCCTACGGCCTCCTCCACGTCTCCTGATGTACTGGCCTGTCTCCTGGTAGCGCCTCCATGCTCTGGACACTACGCTGACAGACACAGCAAACCTTCTTGCCACAGCTCGCATTGATGTGCCATCCTGGATGAGCTGCACTACCTGAGCCACTTGTGTGGGTTGTAGACTCCGTCTCATGCTACCACTAGAGTGAAAGCACCGCCAGCATTCAAAAGTGACCAAAACATCAGCCAGGAAGCATAGGAACTGAGAAGTGGTCTGTGGTCACCACCTGCAGAACCACTCCTTTATTGGGGGTGTCTTGCTAATTGCCTATAATTTCCACCTGTTGTCTATTCCATTTGCACAACAGCATGTGAAATGTATTGTCAATTAGTGTTGCTTCCTAAGTGGACAGTTTGATTTCACAGAAGTGTGATTGACTTGGAGTTACATTGTGTTGTTTAAGTGTTCCCTTTATTTTTTTGAGCAGTGTATATCACCTTGCAACGGACTGTCAAAATGAAGACCAGAATTGACGTTTCACTATAACTAAACATCTGGTTTAACATGACGTGTTTTCTTCAAGACAGTTACTCTTTAACTTAGAGTAACTAAGTTAGTTAGTTAGTTAGTTAGTGTAATTGAGATGAAACAGTCTCCGAGGTGCAACGCATGTCTAGGACACAAATAAATATTGGATGCAGCTATGGTGGTACTAGCTAACTCATGTCTGACTACAACAGTGTACTAACTAGCGGCAACAAACTCAACCCAACCCAGGGCCGGCCTCCCGAGTGGCGCAGCGGTCGCAGTGCTTGAGGCGTCACTACAGACCCAGACTCGATCCCGGGCTGTGTCCCAGCCGGCCGCGACCGGGAGACCCATGAGGCGACGCACAATTGGCCCAGCGTCGTCCGGGTTAGGGGAGGGTTTGGCCGGCCGGGATGTCCTTGTCCCATCGCGCTCTAGCGGCTCCTGTGGCGGGCCGGGCGCATGCACGCTGACTTCGGTCGCCAGTTGTACGGTGTTTCCTCCGACACATTGTTGCGGCTGGCTTCCGGGTTAAGCGAGCAGTGTGTCAAGAAGCAGTGCGGCTTGGCAGGGTTGTGTTTCGGAGGACGCATGGCTCTCGACCTTTGCCTCTCCCAAGTCCATACGGGAGTTGCAGCGATTGGACAAGACTGTAACTACCAATTGGATATCACGAAATTGGGGAGAAAAAGGGGTTACAAAATTATAATTATAATAAAATATAAAAAAATACCATAGCAAAACATGTCACAGTTGGTTACAACGTAACGGTGTAACCGGCCTGAATCTAATCCAATCTGGTGCCAGTCTGTAAAGCATAGCATTAGCTTAGCATTAGCTTAGCATTAGCTTAGCATTAGCTTAGCATTAGCTTAGCATTAGCTTAGCATTAGCTTCCAAACGAGATTACGTTATTTCTCGAGCTATGTTTATAATTGAGGGATGATGACAAAGTGCCCAGTTGGGTGCCAGACTGATCCCCTGGTCATGAACAGTTGGGTGCCAGACTGATCCCCTGGTCATGAACAGTTGGGTGCCAGACTGATCCCCTGGTCATGAACAGTTGGGTGCCAGACTGATCCCCTGGTCATGAACAGTTGGGTGCCAGACTGATCCCCTGGTCATGAACAGTTGGGTGCCAGACTGATCCCCTGGTCATGAACAGTTGGGTGCCAGACTGATCCCCTGGTCATGAACAGTTGGGTGCCAGACTGATCCCCTGGTCATGAACAGTTGGGTGCCAGACTGATCCCCTGGTCATGAACAGTTGGGTGCCAGACTGATCCCCTGGTCATGAACGGACTCTGGGACCTACCAGAAGGAGCAAACGTGGGTATCATAACCACTGCGATTGCAGTGGTTGAGCGACCTCCAAAAAATTGGTTCAATCACTATACACTTGCTATTTTCACACTTTGTCAGGCAAGACCTCAGAATAAATTGTGTCATGCAACACAAGTACCCTTGTGTGTCAATCTCGACTCCTATGGAAAGGACACTTCATCATGAGGCCTCTGATAGTGACCCCAGTTACTGCTCTGATGACACAGACAGCTTCATCAACAACGACAGGTAATGTGTGTTATGTGAAATGTGAAAAGTTGTATTAAAAAATACCCGGCTTGATAAACTATGTCAGGTTCTGACTAAGAGAGTGAAAAACTAACGGTCGACTAGTAAAGCTCAAACCAAGTTTATTCACCCACTGGGTCAAACAGCTGAAAAGATAAAGACATGTTCCCACCATCACTAGTATTTATACCCTCCTACTAGGCGGAGTCAACTCCTTACACATCTAGACAGCCAATCCATCTCTGTTGCTAGGCAGGAACTTAGGTGGTGAGTGTGTAATAGAACTCCTCACTTCATTACGTTTTAGTCATTTAGCAGATGCTCTCATACTGGCCCCCCGTGGGAATCGAACCAACAACCCTGGCGTTGCAAACGCCATGCTCTACCTACTGAGCTACATCCCTGCCGGCCGTTCCCTCCCCTACCCTGGACGACGCTGGGCCATTCCCTCCCCTACCCTGGACGACGCTGGGCCATTCCCTCCCCTACCCTGGACGACGCTGGGCCATTCCCTCCCCTACCCTGGACGACGCTGGGCCATTCCCTCCCCTACCCTGGACGACGCTGGGCCAACTGTGCGCCGCCCCATGGGGCCTGACCTCGGCCCACATTCCTCACTCTTCCCTAATCCATGGCTATCCTACCTTATCAGTGACTGAAACCAGACTGTTACCCTTTGGCCCTCTCCGTAAGATTTAACAATAACATTATACATGTCAAGTATTTCTAGTATAGTAACACGAATAAGTATATATTTCAAGCTAGAATCCAACAACTAGTAAGTTGGAGCAGATACAACCAGTAAAGTCATTTTGGTTGTGAAGTGCATTAGCAAAACGCTTTCTCCTTTCTTTCCTACTTGGCTGTCTGTTATCTCACCCAGTCACAGGCCCTCCCAGTCACAGGCCCTCCCAGTCACAGGCCCTCCCAGTCACAGGCCCTCCCAGTCACAGGCCCTCCCAGTCACAGGCCCTCCCAGTCACAGGCCCTCCCAGTCAACACCACCTCATAGGATTGCCTGCTGCAGTTCGAGAGATGTCCAGTTTGCAGCAGAGAGAACAGCAGCAAGGGGGTCCCTCATCAGCATCATGCAGACATGCCCTCGCAGTGATGTTGGCAAGTATCTGGTCAGCGACCTTCACCTATCAGCAGCAACAGCTTTCACAAGCTCATCACCAAGCCAAAAAAACCAGGCCAAATCAGCAGGTGCAGTTCCCCTTTACTAACTCCAGTGTTAATACTAATTGTAATTATTTTGCACTATGGCCTATTTATTGCCTTACCTCCATAACTTACTACATTTGCACACACTGTATATTATATGTATTTCTGTTGTATTTTTGACTTTATGTTTTGTTTACCCCATATGTAACTCTGTGTTGTTGTTTTTATCGCACTGCTTTGCTTTATCTTGGCCAGGTCGCAGTTGTAAATGAGAACTTGTTCTCAACTGGTTTACCTGGTTAAATAAAGGTGAAATAAAAATAAATAAAATAATCTAAGAGGGGAAAATAAATGAATATGAAAACAGGCCATTCTTCACAAAAACGGTACAGGTCCCTTTTCTAAAACTACTGTTGTTGCCACTTTTACAATGAGTGGTTCCTCACGAGCAGCATCATCCCAGCTCAGTTTCTCTAGCAGCATCCCAACAGGTGAACATCTGGGCGGGAAGAGACAGCGGCAGAGATACGCCTGGTCTTTCGATGACAGTTGGGGAAAAAAACTCAAATCCCTCGCTGCTATCGTTGTATGAACTATTTTTTGTATAGCTATTTATTTAAATGAACAGTGAGTTATCAACTTTAAATACTCAAAACAACAAATTAGCAACGTTGCTAGCTCGGAGTTCCGGGTGTTCTAGTCTGGACTGTTGCCTGGTGTTCTAGTCTGGACTGTTGCCTGGTGTTCTAGTCTGGACTGTTGCCTGGTGTTCTAGTCTGGACTGTTGCCTGGTGTTCTAGCCTGGACTGTTGCCTGGTGTTCTAGTCTGGACTGTTGCCTGGTGTTCTAGCCTGGACTGTTGCCTGGTGTTCTGGTCTGGACTGTTGCCTGGACTGTTGCCTGGTGTTCTAGTCTGGACTGTTGCCTGGTTTTCTGGTCTGGACTGTTGCCTGGTGTTGAACACAGTAATTCAATGCAGTCAGGGCTAAAAGTAACCAGGGGGTTACATATTGTTTTATTCGAAATGCATTCAAAATAATTGACATTTATTTCAAATCAATTCCAATAATGATATACTCTGCATCCAATTAAATATTTCATCTATAGACAGCAACATAAATAATTACAAAAATAAATAGACGATGAACATCATCATCAATAAATTATATAATACTCATTGCCAATGTGATAAAAACACAGAATGGAGAAGCTTTGGTGCATTATATAGACGGTTACCTGCGGAACCCCGGTTCTCTGATATTATGAGTGAGACATCTCACAGTGGGATTCACCAGAATCTCCTAAGTAGCTCGAAGGACCAATCATACACATCTGTCAGAGACAGACAGGTTGAGTGGCGAATGGGGGAGCCCCTCCCCTCATACTAAAGAGCCACTCGCCTGCCCTCTGATCATTCTCGAGCGTGCCCAACTTCCTCACACTCCTGCGAGTAGGGGACTGTGGTGAGATGTCTCACTCATTTACATTTACGTCATTTAGCAGATGCTCTTATCCAGAGCGACTTACAAATTGGTGCATTCACCTTATAGCCAGTGGGATAACCACTTTACAATATATATATATAATTTTTTTGGGGGGGTGGGGTAAGGGGGGGTAGAAGGATTACTTTATCCTATCCCAGGTATTCCTTAAAGAGGTGGGGTTTCAAGTGTCTCCGGAAGGTGGTGAGTGACTCCGCTGTCCTGGCGTCGTGAGGGAGCTTGTTCCACCATTGGTGTGCCAGAGCAGCGAACAGTTTTGACTGGGCTGAGCGGGAACTGTGCTTCCGCAGAGGTGGGGGGGCCAGCAGGCCAGAGGTGGATGAACGCAATGCCCTCGTTTGGGTGTAGGGACTGATCAGAGCCTGAAGGTACGGAGGTGCCGTTCTCCTCACAGCTCCGTAGGCAAGCACCATGGTCTTGTAGTAGATGCGAGCCTCAACTGGAAGCCAGTGGAGTGTGCGGAGGAGCAGGGTGACGTGAGAGAACTTGGGAAGGTTGAACACCAGATGGGCTGCGGCATTCTGGATGAGTTGTAGGGGTTTAATGGCACAGGCAGGGAGCCCAGCCAACAGCGAGTTGCAGTAATCCAGACGGGAGATGACAAGTGCCTGGATTAGGACCTGTGCCGCTTCCTGTGTAAGGCAGGGTCGTACTCTCCGAATGTTGTAGAGCATGAACCTACAGGATCGGGTCACCGCCTTGATGTTAGCGGAGAACGACATGGTGTTGTCCAGGGTCACGCCAAGGCTCTTTGCACTCTGGGAGGAGGACACAACAGAGTTGTCAACCGTGATCACTCATATCAGAGAACCAATTAAATTGTCTTTCAATTATTAGTTTCAACTCACAGTGGGATATGGCCAACTCCCATATCACAGATGCACTCCGAAGCCAGGCAGTCTCAATTTCATCCCTCAGAGGCCCCGACACCGAGGACAGTATGAGCCAATGATATCTAGCCAGTAGAACCTCACAACAGTATGAGGGGACGCCCAACAAGCCACATCGCAAATCTCCTGTAAGGAGATACCCTTAAACAGAGCAGATACCCTTAAACAGAGCAGATACCCTTAAACAGTGCACAAGAGGTAGCCATACCTCTGGTGGAGTGAGCCCTCAGGGCCTCCGGAGGCTGTAACCCCTTGCTATTGAAGGCCAATATAAAAGCTTCCACATCCAATGAGACAACCGTTGACCCCTTGCAGAGAGGTGCCCAGGACACAAAGAGTTGGTTGCGCTTGAGCAAAGCTCTCGTCCTATCCAATTATATGCACAACGCGTGTAGCCGATCCTCTTCCATAGAAGGGAAAGTCGGCATGGGGAAAGCCACAAGCTCCAAGGCCAGACAATTGGCATAAAGGTGGGTTTGGGCAACAAGGTAACCTTGGAAAAGCCCTGGGCAAACTGTAGGCACGAATGGTGAACTGACAGTGCATGAAACTCACTGGCTCTGCAGACTTAAGGGGACCAGCAAAGCTTAAAGATATTAGATCTCCTTTCCAGGCTGCTGTGAAATAGCCTCAAGCCCAATAGACAGGTCCCATGACGGGACTAAAGGCTGGGAACTGGACATAATCCCATGACGGGACTAAAGGCTGGGAACTGGACATAATCCCATGACGGGACTAAAGGCTGGGAACTGGACATAATCCCATGACGGGACTAAAGGCTGGGAACTGGACATAATCCCATGACGGGACTAAAGGCTGGGAACTGGACATAATCCCATGACGGGACTAAAGGCTGGGAACTGGACATAATCCCATGACGGGACTAAAGGCTGGGAACTGGACATAATCCCATGACGGGACTAAAGGCTGGGAACTGGACATAATCCCATGACGGGACTAAAGGCTGGGAACTGGACATAATCCCATGACGGGACTAAAGGCTGGGAACTGGACATAATCCCATGACGGGACTAAAGGCTGGGAACTGGACATAAGCGACGCATCCCCTTCATGAAACGACATAAAAGGAGGTGTTTTCCCACCGTGTTATCGTCAAAGCCTATACGACAGGCAGAGATGGCAACTAAATAGACCTTAACAGTAGAGAAAGCCTTCCCCTCTGTCCAAAATGTCCTGCAGGAAGCAGAAAACCTCAGAGACAGAACATTGGTAAGGAATTATCGGTTTTCGGTACAGTGAGCGTGTAGAACAAGCCCTAGCACTTTGGATAGTCTCAGTGACTCCAGATTTAGTTGCCAAGGCTTGTTGTACAGCAGGAGAATGATCTCCGCTATCCAGAGCTTGCCTTGCCATCAAGGGGCTACCACGATTAGGGATAAGCCTTCTTCCCTCACTCTGGCCAGAGTGGAGAGTATGAGATTGAGGGGAGGAAAAGCGTAAAGCCAAGGGTGTGCCAGCACGTCCCCACCCCTAGTGGTGCGTCTCCTGCTAGCGCGAAGAACAATGGCCAGTGCGCTTGACCAGATCTGTTCCACCACCTGGGGAAGGAGTCTCCAGTCCCTTTGATGGGGGTTCCCTCTGGAGAATAAGTCTGCTCCTACGTTCAGTACGCCCGGGACATGAGTCATGCTTAGGGACAGTAGGTGTGCCCTGCTCCACAGAATAATCCTGATGGATAGTCTCTGTAAGCGCAGGGAGTAAGTGCCACCCTGGTGGTTGATGTACGCCACTACGGTCTTATTGTCTGTTCTGATCAGGGCGTAACAATTCCACAGCGATGGAAAAAAGTGTATCAGTAACCACGTTTCCATCCATAGTTTTTATGCAAGTAAAGTCATCCCGTATAAAAAAAAAAAATCAAGACAGCTGTGATGGAAACAGGAAGTTTTGGGTACTGCATAAAGGGCTCCACCTGAGAGGAGGCAGGGGGTGCACTGTTGGCTGCCACGCACCCTTAGGTCGGGCGCCACTTCTTTCAGGGGAATCAAATGGGCTGGACCTTAATGCGGCTGCAGCGAAGGACCGTTTTCACCACTCTCGGCCCGTTAGGGGATCCGAACTGTGGGGTCGATGTCCGCTGTGTCTCCGGGGGCTTCCCACGGAAAGCCCTGGTGCCAGTGAATTGCCTTGGCTTGTGGAGGGGTAGGCCGGGTATCCACGATTCCCGGGTCTACGAGGCAGACAAAAGTTGAAGGCTTCACCCTCCGCTGGCCCAAACAGTTCCATCGGCTCGACAGAAGCTTCAAGGAAATCTGCTCTCTCTCATCCCACCCTGCAAGGCTCATGGCACGGCCTCAACCTTGTCTGGCACCCCTGGAGGCAAGGAGGTTGAGGTCTGTGACAACACAGATCTCATTCCAAAGGTCTGGGTAAGGCTTGATGCTGGAGATGCACATCGGCCCGATAAGCCAGTAGTAGGGACGTGACGTTCAACGCCCATACAAAACGTGCGGCAGACATGTAGACATTTTGGTAGATAGACGCGGAGAAGCGGCCCGTCTTACCAGGGAGAAAAGTTCCTGTCATTGACGAGGCACTGGGTTGAGTTGGTTGGCCAGTGACAGATCGACCACCGGTGGCTTGTCGAGGCCCAGCTCCTCCATGTCCTTGACGTTCATGTCAGATTTGGACCTTGCCAGTCAAGGGTTTATCCCAATTGTGTTTGGCTTCCACTACGCAAGCTGGGATAGCTGTGAGAAATTAAATGACTGGAACAGTGCGAGAGGGGAGTTTCCTCTCTGCTCTGACACCCCCCACAGAGTCTGGTCCCTGCCCGTTTCCTGAAATCAATGAGCGAATATCTGTCATCCCACATCGATGCCCCGCTAAGGGCGGCAGAGGGCCGAGCTGCTTGTCCCCTTCTTGTCCCCCATCCTCTGGGCCCTGGAAAAGTGGGTGAAAGTCCTCGGGGTAGCCATCCAAGACGTCGGCCCATGGGTCTGCGAGGCTATGTCAACGCTCGAGTTAAGAGTGGGAGATTAACCACGTTGGGCTGCTTTGCGCATGACCGGGGGTCGTCGAACGCTGCTTCCATGTGTTTGAGACCCGGGCAGATGACACACATGTTGTCCAATATGGTAGCCCCGCATGTTCACGGGTGCGCCGGTAGGGGCCTTGCTCGGTACCTCTTGGGCCGAGCTAGCAGGTTCAATGGCTCCAAATAACAGCTAATTCGAGAACAAAGTGAAACGTAACTACCGTTCGCCACTTGGGCTAGTAGGCTAGCGAGTTAGCACAGTGCTGGCCGGAGAAGCGAATCCTTTTAACAATGTGAAAGCAGCTAGCGTTCGCCACGAGGGCTAGCATCATGGCTAGCCAAAGGAAGCTAGCGCTTTGTTGGTCTTGCGATGAACAAAAGTGTGCCTCTCGACTGATAAGCAGTGACGCTAGGATGATCAGTCTGGTCAACACCGGTAGTGGGTTGAACTAAATGAGAAAGCGAACTAGTAATTCTACCCTTCCAGGTAGAAAAGCTAGTCTGTAGGATAGCTGGCCTTGTGGCGAGCTAGCCAAGTCTCCTTAGCTAGCTGTGTGATGCTAGCTACAACAGGAGACGAAGGAAGAAAAAGCGGTGAAGCAAATTCATTTAGCATTTTAGTCATTTAGCAGAAGCTCTTATCCGGAGCGACTTACAGGAGCAATTAGGGTTAAGTGCCTTGCTCAAGGGCACATCGACAGATTTTTCACCTAGGGCTTTCCTTTAGGTAAAGTCACCCAACACAAAAGACGGATGGCCCTGCGCTCGGCGGCGTAACCTTACCGGCACACCTTTGAACAGTTAAAACAGGAAAACAGATCAAGCCGTGCTGAGGAGAGCTAGGTAGAACCCTTCTGTGAGGAAGAGAGGTGAGAATGATCAGAGGAGAGGGGGGTGGCTCTTTAGTATGAGGGGAGGGGCTCCCTCATTCGCCACTCGACCTGTCTGTCTCTGACAGACGTGTATGATTGGTCCTTCAAGCTACTTAGGAAATTCTGGTGAATCCCACAGATGTCGAAATGAATAATTGAAAGAGAACTCAAATTAACTAATCAACTTAGGTGCTGAATACTATCTTGAGATACATGCACAAATAACTAAAACTACTATGGTAAAAGTCAATGGAAAACGGTTCTGCAGCTCAGGCTAGGATGAACCCCTTAACAACATGATGGTCCCCTATCCTGCAGTCGAATAACCAAAGCGCTCTCTAGTGGCCTCTTGGGTGGAATGTGATTTATATTTTTCATAATTAATAAACATTCATTTTTTAAATGCAGAGAATCTGATGTTTCTATGTCAAGCGGTTTTGTTATATTTCAGTCATCTGTGATGTATATAAAGTGTATTATTGGGATGCAAACTCAAAATGTAATACATTTCACCTCTATATCTGACATGGTAAAGGTGTCTTATTGTTTTAAGCTCATAGCCATGTGTGTGAGGTGTTTGTTTAAGACCCTGATTTAGCCCCTTGGCCTGTAGTAGTTGTACTGATCTAGGATCCGTTTTGTATTTTAAATCATAATGAATAAGAGAAGGGACCTGAACCTAGATTAACATTCCTACTCTCAGACGCTTTGTGGATATGGGCTCTGGTCCGTCCGTCACTCTGGTCCGTCCGTCACTCTGGTCCGTCCGTCACTCTGGTCCGTCCGTCACTCTGGTCCGTCCGTCACTCTGGTCCGTCCGTCACTCTGGTCCGTCCTGGTGTACTGAGGGAGCTGTCAGTCATGTCAGTTCTAGGCCCTCACCTGATTGAACTAATCAACAGCTGAATGTTGAGCAGATTAGTTGAATCAGGTGTGCTTGGGGCCGGGCTACAACTATAATGTGTAACATTAGGGCTACTCAAGGAATGTGTGTATCACTTGTCTTTGTCTTCCTGTGCTCCAGTCTTGTCCACTAGTCCACTCTGGGCTCTCAGTGCCTGGCTGCTGGCTGAGATGAAGCTGATCCAGTGCTGCAGATCCTCAGGGTAGTCGGGACACTCCACCTGAACAAACACACAGAGAAGAAGACTGAGTGATCTCCCATGCATCAAAGGCCCATCATATCCCCCCCCCCCACCTCTCCTCTCTCCTTCCTCTCCTCCCTCTCCTCTCCTCTCCTCTCTCCTCCCTCTCCTCTCTCCTTCCTCTCCCCCCTCCTCCCTCCTCTCCTCTCTCCTTCCTCTCCCCCCTCTCCTCTCTCCTTCCTCTCCCCCCTCTCCTCTCCTCCCTCTCCACTCTCCTTCCTCTCCTCTCCCTCCTCCCTCTCCTTCCTCTCCTCTCCTTCCTCTCCTCCCTCCTTCCTCTCCTCTCTCCTTCCTCTCCTCTCTCCTTTCCTCTCTCCTTCCTCTCCTCTCCTCTCTCCTTCCTCTCCTCTCCTCTCCCTCTCTCCTCTCCTCCCCTCCCTCTCCTTCCTCTCTCTCCTCCTTCACCTCTCATCTCTCCTTCCTCTCCTCTCCTCTCCTCTCCCCTCTCTCCTCCTTCACCTCTCCTTCCTCTCCTCTCTCCTTCCTCTCCCCTCTCCTTCCTCTCCTCTCTCCTTCCTCTCCTCTCTCTCCTCTCTCCTCCCTCTCCCGCTTCTCCTCCCTCTCCTCTCCTCTCCTCTCCTCCCTCTCCTCCCTCTCCTCCCGTCCTCCCGTCCTCCCTCACCTCCCTTCCTCTCCTACCTTCCGCTTGCAGAGCAGCTGTAGGATGCTCTCAGGGTTGCTACGGAGAACGTTCTGTCTGCATAGCATCACCGCGGAGATGAACCCGTCGCCCTGGGAGACAAACCGCTGCTCCACGAAGAATGACTTGTCGTCCCATGCCACGATGCGGGTGCGCAAGTCGAATGCTTCCCCGAAGGCCAGCGAGCGTCGGTAGCGAATGGTGGAGGCCCCGACCACCATAGTGGCCCCCAGGGTCCGCAGCGCTTTACAGATCCCGTTACGCATGTAATGGTGGAACCTGGAGGAGGAGGGAACGAGTACAGACATCACCGGATGCACATACGTACATCTGAGGGATTCTCATGAAACCAGTTTTTAAAATGTCTGCAGCAAATTGAGTTACAAAACCATGATGCATCTGCAAAAAAATCAACTATCATTCTGAGAACTAAGATGTGTAGTTTTAGTTTTAGGGAAAGTGTCTTACCTGATTTTTTGTACATTTTCACCACTAATTCTTATTACCAAAATGCATACGGATTAAATGCGGAAGTATTTTATACAATTTTACTTTAGAAAAACCTAACCCTTTGAATAAAACACAAAATATGGTACTGTAGTTTGTCCATAAATCATAAAAATTGTGAAGTTGTTTACATTCAAATATGTTTATTACATAAAAACACACCCACGATGCATTATCTAGAGCAGGGATCCTTAAAACTATTTCAGCTCCATACCCAAATGAGACATTGACCGTCCTCCCCTGACCCAAATCGTCCTCCATTAACCCAAAGAAGAAAGTGTGTGTGATTATAGATGTATTCTCATAACTCAGGACCCACCTGCCCAGGGAACTCTGGGAACCCTGGTTTAGAGGAGCAGTCCACAGGTTAAAGTTCATTTATTCGCTTATATACCTTAAAACACCCCCTTTACCCCACTTGGCCTTCTCACTACCGAAATGGCTAAAACGCTAAATTGGGAAAAAGTCAGAGTACCATTACCGTAGCAACATGGAGGCATGAATGGGCTTTAGTGATGTAGACAATCTTTGCGGGTTAATAATGGCTGTCTCCTTTTATTTGATTGATTGAGCTATGGGCCTCATTACCGTCCTTTTTAGGTCCGTTTCGGTAATGAGAACCTTAATTTCGGTAATGATAATAAGCTAATTCTAATGTATAGTCAATGGGTGTGCTATGCTGGTAACTTTATGTATTTACTTGGACCACGCCTTAAACATACTGTATAGATTTTTTGTAAAACAACAGTTATTTGATTAAGTTTGAAATATGGGGTTTATAAACAGTAATATAATAAACCCCATTTATTTTACTTAAAGTCACAATTGGCAGTTTGTGTTTCGGCAAAGAGCAACGCTACCACTGAAAGGAGAATATCCTCCATTTTGACGTGTCCCTGATTTCAAACTTACCTATACTGTTGTTAATAATATCCCAAGGCAGTTTTTGGTACATATCTCACGTATTTTGAAACGTGTAGACATATTGTGTCATGCCGTTTGCCCATAGGATCCCATTCAATCCAGAAATACATCTAAAATACCTTAAAACCCCAAATATCCACGTCCACCAATATTACCTGTATTACCTTGGATAGATATATTTTATTACAAATAAAACAGAAATACCTTATCTACATAAGTATTCAGACCCTTTGCTATGAGACTTGAAATTCAGCTCAGGTGCATCCTGTTTCCATTGATCATCCTTGAGATGTTTCTACAACTTGATTGGAGTCCACCTGTGGTAAATTCAATTGATTGGACATGATTTGGAAAGGCACACACCCGTCTATATAAAAAGGTCCCCACAGTTGACAGTGGATGTCAGAGCAAAAACCAAGCCATGAGGTCGAAGGAATTGTCCATAGAGCTCCGAGACAGGATTGTGTCGAGGCAGGGTACCAAAACATTTATTCAGCATTGAAGGTCCCCAAGAACACAGTGGCCTCCATCATTCTTAAATGGAAGAAGTTTGGCACCACCAAGACTCTTCCTAGAGCTGGCCGCCCGGCCAAACTGAGCTCCAGAGTTCCTCTGTGGAGATGGGAGAACCTTCCAGAAGGACCAGCATCCCTGCAGCACTCCACCAATCAGGCCTTTATGGTAGTGGCCAGACAGAAGCCACTCCTCAGTAAAAGGCACATGACAGCCAGCTTGGCTTCAGGCCAAGTCTCTGAATGTCCTTGAGTGGCCCAGCCAGAGCCTGGACTTGAACCCGATCGAACATCTCTGGAGAGACCTGAAAATAGCTGTGCAGCGAAGCTCCCCATCCAACCTGACAGAGCTTGAGAGGATCTGCAGAGAAGAATGGGAGAAACTGTCCAAATATAGGTGTACCAAGCTTGTAGCGTCATACCCAAGAAGACTTGAGGCTGTAATCGCTGCCAAAGGTGCTTCAACAAAGTACTGAGTAAAGGGTCTGAATACTTATGTAAATGTAAATGTCAATGAGCTTGAGGCCTTGATCTGCCCCTACTTAGATGGTAATGTGCTGTGGCAACCTTCGCTCTCTCTCTCCCGCTACTCTCTCCTCTTCCATCCTATCATCTCTTCCCTCTGCTAAATCCTTCTCCCTCCGATCTCCTGATTCTGCCTCCTCAACCCTCCTCTCCTCCCTTTCTGCATCTTTTGACTCTCTATGTCCCCTATCCTCCCGGCCGGCTCGGTCCTCCCCTCCTGCTCCGTTGCTTGACGACTCATTGCGAGCTCACAGAAAAGGGCTCCGGGCAGCCGAGCGGAAATGGAGGAAAACTAGACTCCCTGCGGACCTGTCATCTTTTCACTCCCTCCTCTCTACATTCTCTTCCTCTGTTTCTGCTGCTACAGCCACTTTCTACCACTCTAAATTTCAAGCCTCTGCCTCTAACCCTAGGAAGCTCTTTGCCACCTTCTCCTCCCTGCTGAATCCTCCTCCTCCCCCTCCCTGTGGATGACTTCGTCAACCATTTTGAAAAGAAGGTCGACGACATTCTATCCTCATTTATTAAGTCAAATGACACCGCTGGTCCTGCTCACGCTGCCCTACCCTATGCTTTGACTTCTTTCTCCCCTCTCTCTCCAGATGAAATCTTGCGACTTGTGACGGCCGGCTGCCCAACAACCTGCCCGCTTGACCCTATCCCCTCCTCTCTTCTCCAGCCCATTTCCGGAGACCTTCTCCCTTACCTCACCTCGCTCATCAACTCATCCTTGACCGCTGGCCATGTCCCTTCCGTCTTCAAGAGAGCGAGAATTGCACCCCTCCTCAAAAAAACCTACACTCGATCCCTCCGATGTCAACAACTACAGACCAGTATCCCTTCTTTATTTTCTCTCCAAAACTCTTGAGCGTGCCGTCTCTAGCCAACTCTCCTGCTATCTCTCTCAGAATGACCTTCTTGATCCAAACCAGTCAGGTTTCAAGACTGGTCATTCAACTGAGACTGCTCTTCTCTATGTCACAGAGGCTCTCCGCACTGCTAAAGCTAACTCTCTCTCCTCTGCTCTTATCCTTCTAGACCTATCTGCTGCCTTTGATACTGTGAACCATCAGATCCTCCTCTCCACCCTCTCCGAGCTGGGCATCTCCAGCGCTGCTCACTCTTGGATTCCGTCCTAACTGACAGGTCGCTCCTACCAGGTGGCGTGGCGAGAATCTGTCTCCGCACTACGTGCTCTCACCACTGGTGTCCCCCAGGGCTCAGTTCTAGGCCCTCTCCTATTCTCTCTATACACCAAGTAACTTGGCTCTGTCATATCCTCACATGGTCTCTCCTATCATTGCTACGCAGACGACACACAATTAATTTTCTCCTTTCCCCCTTCTGATAACCAGGTGGCGAATCGCATCTCTGCATGTCTGGCAGACATATCAGAGTGGATGTCGGATCACCACCTCAAGCTGAACCTCGGCAAGACAGAGCTGCTCTTCCTCCCGGGGAAGGACTGCCCGTTCCATGATCTCGCCATCACGGTTGACAACTCCGTTGTGTCCTCCTCCCAGAGTGCAAAGAACCTTGGCGTGACCCTGGACAACACCCTGTCATTCTCCGCTAACATCAAAGCGGTGACCCGATCCTGCAGGTTCATGCTCTGCAACATTCGCAGAGTACGACCCTACCTTACACAGAAAGCGGCACAGGTCCTAATCCAAGCACTTGTCATCTCCCGTCTGGATTACTGCAACTCGCTGTTGGCTGGGCTCCCTGCCTGTGCCATTAAACCCCTACAACTTATCCAGAACGCTGCAGCCCGTCTGGTGTTCAACCTTCCCAAGTTCTCTCATGTCACCCCGCTCCTCCGCCCACTCCACTGGCTTCCAGTTGAGGCTCGCATCTACTACAAGACCATGGTGCTTGCCTCCGGAGCTGTGAGGGGAACGGCACCTCCTTACCTTCAGGCTCTGATCAGACCCTACACCCAAACGAGGGCATTGCGTTCATCCACCTCTGGCCTGCTAGCCCCCCTACCTCTACGGAAGCACAGTTCCCGCTCAGCCCAGTCAAAACTGTTCGCTGCTCTGGCACCCCAATGGTGGAACAAGCTCCCTCACGATGCCAGGACAGCAGAGTCACTGACCACCTTCCGGAGACACTTGAAACCCTACCTCTAAGGAATACCTGGGATAGTATAAAAGTAATCCTTCTACCCCCCCACCCCCCTAAAAAAAAAGTGGTTGTCCCACTGGCTATCATAAGTTGAATGCACCAATTTGTAAGTCGCTCTGGATAAGAGCGTCTGCTAAATGACGTAAAATGTAAATGTAATATTTCAGTTTTTAAATAAAAATAAATAAAATAAAAAAACCTGGTTTTGCTTCGTCATTATGGTGTATTGTGTGTAAATTGATGAATTGAATCTATTTTAGAATAAGGCTGTAACACAACATGTGGAACAAGGCAAATGGTCTGAATACTTTCCTCATCAATCTACACACAATACACCATAATGACAAAGCCAAAACAGTTTGTTTTTTTAAGAAGATTTAAAAAAAAAAAACATTAATATCACATTTACATAAGTATTCAGACCCTTTACTCAGTACTCTGTTGAAGCACCTTTGGTAGCGATTACAGCCTCGACTCTTCTTGGGTAGAAACATCTCAAGGATGATCAATGGAAACAGGATGCACCTGAGCTCAATTATCGAGTCTCATAGCAAAGGGTCTGAACACTTATGTAAATGAGGTATTTATTTTTATTTTTATAAATGCGCGAACATTTCTACAAACCTGTTTTAACTTTGTCATTATGGGGTATTGTGTGTAAATTGACGAGGAAAACAATTAATTTAATCTATTATTGAATAAGGCTGTAACGTAACAAAATGTGGACAAAGGGAAGGGGTCTGAATACATTCCGAATGCACTACCAGTCAAACGTTTGGACACACCTACTCATTCAAGGGTTTTTCTTTATTTTTACTATTTTCTACATTGTAGAATAATACTGAAGACATCAAAACGATGACATAACACATATAGAATCATGTAGTAACCAAAAAAAAGTGTTAAACAAATCAAAATATATTTTATATTTGAGATTCTTCAAAGTAGCCACCCTTTGCCTTGATGACAGCTTTGCACACTCTTGGCATTCTCTCAACCAGCTTCACCTGGAATGCTTTTTCAACAGTCTTGAAGGAGTTCCCACATAAGAATCTCAAATACAAAATATATTTTGATTTGTTTAACACTTTTTTGGTTACTACATCCAAACTTTTGACTGGTACTGTACACACACACACAATCTTTCTTGAGTCAATAAGTATTCAACCCCTTTGTTATGACAAGCCTAAATAAGTTCAGGAGTAAAGATTTGTTTAACAAGTCACATAATAAAGTTGCATGGACTCACTCTGTGTGCAATAATAGTGTTTAACATGATTTTTGTATGACTACCTCATCTCTACCCCACACATACAATTATCTGTAAGGTCCCTCAGTCGAGCAGTGAATTTCAAACACAGATTCAACCAAAAAGACCAGGGAGGTTTTCCAATGGGTCGCAAAGAGCACCTATTGGTAGATGGGTAATTTTTTTTAAATAAGCAGACACTGAATATCCCTTTGAGCATGGTGGAGTTATTAATTACACTTTGGATGGTGTATCAATACACCCAGTCACTACAAAGATACAGGCGTCCTCCATAACTCTGTTGCCGGAGAGGAAGGAAACCGCTCAGGGATTTCACCATGAGGCCAATGGTGACTTTAAAACAGTTACAGAGTTTAATGGCTGTGGTAGCAGAAGACTGAGGATGGATCAACAACATTGTAGTTATTCCACAATACTAACCTAAATGACAGAGTGAAAAGAAGGAAGCCTGTACAGAATAACAGTTTTCCAAATCATGCATCCTTTTTGCAATAAGGCCCTTAGGACTGACCCCCATTTAGTCGACTGGTCGATTGTTCGGTTGATAGGCTGTTGGTCGACCACAATTTATTTTTAAATCGAGCAGTCGCAAATATCTATATATATATTTTTTATGGCACACCTGTCTGATTCACGCCTGTCTGATTCACACCTGTCGGATTCACGCCTGTCTGATTCACGCCTGTCTGATTCACACCTGTCTGATTTCTCGCCTGTCTGATTCACGCCTGTCTGATTCACGCCTGTCTGATTCACGCCTGTCTCAGTGGACTAATCCATTGCGGAGGCCACAGGGATCACCAGTCTCACCAGTAGTACATTTACCGTTAATTACCATCTTTTCCAATCTACAATGTTTGCTTGGTTACGGTAATTTCTGTTAATGCATTCAATATATTATTATTATTCCAGTCTTCTACCGTTTTCTGTCGGAGTGGACGGCACAACCTAGGCTACGCTTGTGGGGACCAAGGCTTGGTTTATTTCCATTTACAAGTTGTCAATGTATTCATTGTAGCGCTCCTGTCAATGTTGAGTAATGACGCGCATTAATTATGTATAGAAGTAGTCCTAGGCTACCTGGCCTGTGTATTAATGTGGAGCTTCTCAAAGTAATTTTTTCTTCACCTCGAAACAGCAAGTAAACAAAGTCTGTTTTTACATCCATTGAGAATGACAATAGTTCCTCAACGTAGCCTATTTGAAAAATCTTTCCAGCTCTCTCTCCTTCGATAACCACTTAGCATGAAAGGGGAAAAAATGTCATGCTCTGATCTGGTGGAAACGTCATTAAAAAAAAGCCTACCTGATTACTTCTTATCCCTTGTGCAAACAGCCTCCAGCTGTGTCCGTCTGTCCGGAGCTCACTGGTGCAGGGAAAAACTCTGAGGACCCAGAATATTTTATACAATGTTGCAAGTTTGGTAGCGGAAGCTTCAGGCCAGACTCAAGTTAATTGTTGATAGAATGTTTCAAGTTCCTTGCAGACTGGCCATGCATAGCCAATGTGATTTATAGGATATTTATTTTTATTTAGGATATTTTCTACCTGTTATTTTACATAGTTGGCATTGGCAATATTAGTTACTTTTAGAATTTTGATTAACCACATGATGATTTTGAGACACAAATACTTATTATAAAATAAACTGTTCCACGAAAATGTCCATATGAAAATCCTAACTAGCACGTAGATCAGTATAAATGGTAAGATAACTTGGCACTCCAAATGGAAAAGGACCCCTGGTGTAGACTATTACCTACAGGCAACTTCAGGAGCGTAACGGCAGAATCTGGCCAGCGGCAGCGGGAGGAGGGGGGTCGGGAGGAGGGGGGTCGGGAGGAGGGGGGTCGGGAGGAGGGGGGTCGGGAGGAGGAGGGTCTGGAGGAAGAGGGTCGGGAGGAAGAGGGTCGGGAGGAGGAGGGTCGGGAATAGTTAATTTTTTTCCTTCTTCTGGTTAAGCTATCTTGATCTTTGGTTCCCTCTTGAGTCATTTGTGTGTCTTAATTATTCATTCACAGTGTGCTTAAATCATCAGACAAGCTCAGAAGCCTACATATGGTTGATTTTATTAAAACACAGGTGTGTCTATATAAGGAAAAATACACGTTTAAAACGTCGACCAATCGACCAAGATTTATTTCATCGGGGACAGCCCTAAAAGCACTTAAGTAAAACTGCTAAAAATGTGGCAAAGAAATTAACGTTATGTCCTGCATACCAAGTGTTATGTTTGGGGAAAATCCAACACAACACATCACTGAGTACCACTCTTCATATTGTCAAGCACGGTGGTGGCTGCATCATGTTATGGGTATGAGAACAATGAGAAGTGTTGCTTTAGTAGTCGTGGAAATTGTGGTAAAATGTATAATATCTGACGAGAATAATAATAATGAAATAGATCAGCACAAATTCTAATCTCAGTGAATCCGGCCCACTGCTCTTTCACCTCTATCTATCCTAAAACATACAAAACACTTCAATATGTTTTTAAAGTAAAGCAGTAAAGTGGCCCAGTAAAACAGGCCTGTGTTCGTGTGTTCGTCTAACCTGGCGAAGTCACACTCCCGGAGGTATCTGGCGTTGTTCATGTGACCCATATAGTCCAGGTCATGAGGTAGGACCCTCCCAGGAACACTCTGCTCTGCCAGGACGTCCCAGACCGGGGGTTGAAACCAGGCCTGCACCACCACCACCACCCCCCGCAGGAAGTACCAGACATCCAGACAGGAGAAGAGCAGCAGCAGCAGGCCCCCCAGAGCACACAGCAACATCTCCCTGGAGGGGGGGGAAGAGGTAGAGTTACACTACAGCAACATCTCCCTGGAGGGGGGGGGGAAGAGGTAGAGTTACACTACAGCAACATCTCCCTGGAGGGGGGGGGAAGAGGTAGAGTTACACTACAGCAACATCTCCCTGGAGGGGGGGGGAAGAGGTAGAGTTACACTACAGCAACATCTCCCTGGAGGGGGGGGGAAGAGGTAGAGTTACACTACAGCAACATCTCTCTGGAGGGGAGGGGTGGAGGAGAGAGAGAAAGGGTTTCAATTTCCAGGAGAACAGAAGAAAAGTCACAGATAAAGTAAATACAAAAATCTAACTGGTTTATGACAAGTTGCAACAGGGAGACAACACCAGAACGGAAACAGAGAAAATATATATATATATTATATCCTAATCAGACAGTACCAAATGTTCTGTAAACACCAGCTAGGCCCTTCATATCCTAATCAGACAGTACCAAATGTTCTGTAAACACCAGCTAGGCCCTTCATATCCTAATCAGACAGTACCAAATGTTCTGTAAACACCAGCTAGGCCCTTCATATCCTAATCAGACAGCACCAAATGTTCTGTAAACACCAGCTAGGCCCTTCATATCCTAATCAGACAGCACCAAATGTTCTGTAAACACCAGCTAGGCCCTTCATATCCTAATCAGACAGTACCAAATGTTCTGTAAACACCAGCTAGGCCCTTAATATCCTAATCAGACAGTACCAAATGTTCTGTAAACACCAGCTAGGTCCTTCATATCCTAATCAGACAGTACCAAATGTTCTGTAAACACCAGCCAGGCCCTTCATATCCTAATCAGACAGCACCAAATGTTCTGTAAACACCAGCTAGGCCCTTCATTTCCTAATCAGACAGTACCAAATGTTCTGTAAACACCAGCTAGGCCCTTCATATCCTAATCAGACAGTACCAAATGTTCTGTAAACACCAGCCAGGCCCTTCATATCCTAATCAGACAGTACCAAATGTTCTGTAAACACCAGCTAGGCCCTTCATATCCTAATCAGACAGTACCAAATGTTCTGTAAACACCAGCTAGGCCCTTCATATCCTAATCAGACAGCACCAAATGTTCTGTAAACACCAGCCAGGCCCTTCATATCCTAATCAGACAGCACCAAATGTTCTGTAAACACCAGCTAGGCCCTTCATATCCTAATCAGACAGTACCAAATGTTCTGTAAACACCAGCCAGGCCCTTCATATCCTAATCAGACAGTACCAAATGTTTTGTAAACACCAGCCAGGCCCTTCATATCCTAATCAGACAGCACCAAATGTTCTGTAAACACCAGCCAGGCCCTTCATATCCTAATCAGACAGTACCAAATGTTCTGTAAACACCAGCTAGGCCCTTCAAATCCTAATCAGACAGCACCAAATGTTCTGTAAACACCAGCTAGGCCCTTCATATCCTAATCAGACAGTACCAAATGTTCTGTAAACACCAGCTAGGCCCTTCATATCCTAATCAGACAGTACCAAATGTTCTGTAAACACCAGCTAGGCCCTTCATATCCTAATCAGACAGTACCAAATGTTCTGTAAACACCAGCTAGGCCCTTCAAATCCTAATCAGACAGCACCAAATGTTCTGTAAACACCAGCTAGGCCCTTCATATCCTAATCAGACAGTACCAAATGTTCTGTAAACACCAGCTAGGCCCTTCATATCCTAATCAGACAGTACCAAATGTTCTGTAAACACCAGCTAGGCCCTTCATATCCTAATCAGACAGTACCAAATGTTCTGTAAACACCAGCTAGGCCCTTCATATCCTAATCAGACAGTACCAAATGTTCTGTAAACACCAGCTAGGCCCTTCATATCCTAATCAGACAGCAACAAATGTTCTGTAAACACCAGCTAGGGTTAAAGAGAACAGGAGAGAGGGGAGAGAGACAGACAGGTGTTACACTAGACCAGTTCAGGAGCATCTCTCTCACATGTCAGGTTTCACTTTAGGGAGGGAAAGACAGGGCCATGCCTCTGGTTTCACTGGCCTTGTTCTATGGGACTTCAGGAAATTAACTATATACTTTTTTTGTAGGTTCTGTTATGCATTTCCCTTTGAATTCAGCTAGCCGGTTCATCAGCCTCAGACACTATCCTGTTAAAGTAGCTTGCTAGCCAGAATCCGACTAGACGGTCATTACACGAAACGCGGCTACGCCATGATCAGGACAGCGCGGCGCGAGATATAGCTCGGAAAACGTGCCTCAATCCAGGGATGGGAGATGGCAGTGTACAAAGGGGAGTTGGTCCCCCCTTTGCTGCTATAACAGCCTCCACTATTCTGGGAAGGCTTTCCACTAGATGTTGGAACATTGCTGCAGGGACTTGCTTCCATTCAGCCACAAGAGCATTAGTGAGGTCGGCACTGATGTTGGGAGATTAGGCCTGGCTCGCAGTCGGCGTTCCAATTCATTCCAAAGGTGTTCGATGGGGTTGAAGTCAGGGCTCTGTGCAGGCCAGTCAAGTTCTTCCACACTGATCTCGACAAATCATTTCTGTATGGACCTCGCTTTGTGCACGGGGGCATTGTCATGCTGAAACAGGAAAGGGCCTTCCCCAAACTGTTGCCACAAAGTTGGAAGCACAGAATCGTGCTTCCAACTCTGGAACTAAGGGGCCTAACCCGAACCATGAAAAACTGCCCCAGACAATTATTCCTCCTCCACCAAACTTCACAGTTGGCACTATGCATTCGAGCAGGTAGCGTTCTCCTGGCATCCGCCAAACCCAGATTCTTCCGTCGGACTGCCAGATGGTGAAGTGTGTTTCATCACTCCAGAGAACGCGTTTCCACTGCTCCAGAGTCCAATGGCGGAGAGCTTTACACCACTCCAGCCGACGCTTGGCATTGCGCATGGTGATCTTAGGCTTGTGTGTGGCTGCTCGGCCATGGAAACCCATTTCATGAAGCTCCCTGACGAACAGTTCTTGTGCTTCCAGAGGCAGTTTGGAACTCGGTAGTGAATGTTGCAACCAAGGACAGACGATTTTTAAGCGCTACACGCTTCAGTACTCTGCGGTCCCTTTCTGTGAGCTTGTGTGGCCTTCCACTTCGCGGCTAAGCCGTTGTTGCACCTAGACGTTTCCACTTCACAATAACAGCACTTACAGTTGTCCGGGGCAGCTCTAGCAGGGCAGAAATGTGACGAACTGACTTGTTGGAAAGGTGGCATCCTACGACGGTGCCACGTTGAAAGTCACTGAGCTCTTCAGTACGGGCCATTCTACTGCCAATGATTGCATGGCTGTGTGCTCCATTTTATACACCTGTCAGCAGCGGGTGTGGCTGAAATAGCTGAATCCACTAATTTGAAGGGTCCACATACTTTTATATACAGTACCAGTCAAAAGTTTGAACACACATACTCATTCAAGGGGGTGGCTACTTTGAAGAATCTCAAATATAAAATATACTTTGATTTGTTTAACACTGTTTTGGTTACTACATGATTCCATATGTGTTATTTCATAGTTTTGATGTCTTCGCTATTATTCTACAATGTAGAAAATAGTAAAAATAAAGAAAAACCCTGGAATGAGTAGGTGTGTCCAAACTTTTGACTGGTAGTGTATATAGTGTATTTCTGCTACTTTCTACGATGTATCCTGTTGCCTAGTCACTTTACCCTATAGCGCAATGTCGCCTATTCTCGGATGCTATTTACCTGAAACCGAAGTAAATTAATGTGGCTAAAAAGATTAGACACTTTTTACTGCCCATTGCATACCTGATTGTTTAGCTGAAGGTGTCCTATAACATTGTGCCAAGTGACAATTTTCTCTGTATTAACATATTTGATGCGTGGTCGGCTGCTGGACACAAATGGTTATCTAACCTCGGACACTTGGTCTCTAGTTTTCTGTTTTATTAATGCAACGTGTTCCTGGTTACAACGGTGATTTACACTGACCTGCTAAGGTTGACAGCTTCTCATATCAGGTCAATACCACACTGACCTGCTAAGGTTGACAGCTTCTCATATCAGGTCAATACCACACTGACCTGCTAAGGGTGACAGCTTCTCATATCAGGTCAATACTGCACTGACCTGCTAAGGGTGACAGCTTCTCATATCAGGTCAATACCACACTGACCTGCTAAGGTTGACAGCTTCTCATATCAGGTCAATACCACACTGACCTGCTAAGGTTGACAGCTTCTCATATCAGGTCAATACTGCACTGACCTGCTAAGGGTGACAGCTTCTCATATCAGGTCAATACCACACTGACCTGCTAAGGGTGACAGCTTCTCATATCAGGTCAATACTGCCATCTACTGGTCATTAAAGGTCAAACGTGTCTACTGCACCATGAATGGCATTTAAACAAGAGGGAATCAATGAAATCAAATGGAAATCATGTGTAATGCATCAAAGTAATGCATTGAATTCGTATTGGTTTAATGTGTCAACATTTATTGATCTTGAATCCATTTATTGATCTTGAATCGCATCACAATATCTGCATATGATTCCAAATCCGTCAGCTGAGAAACGCATTTTATCATTCCGCTAAGGATCTCTGTCTACCAGCAGGAAAACTAATTTCTTAATTTGATCCTCGTTGGCTTCCGTAGGTATGGGTGTCATGGAAACTAAATCAACAAATGCTTGCCTCCATGACCTAAATGGAGAGAGATTTGAGGTGATGAGTGAGGAGCGGGCAGGAGCCGGTCAGGGCGAGTTCATAATTGAAGAGCTTAAACTGGACATTTGGTCACATGTAGAAGTGAGGCCGTCTTTATATCACTAAATATGCACGTAGAGTCGTGAAATTGTGCATTTGTACTGTTGAATACAGTGCCTTCGGAAATACTTTTCCCGCATTTTGTTATGTTACAGACATATTCTAAAATGGATTACATCGTTTTTCCCCCTCATCAATCTACACACAATACCCCATAATGACAAAGCAAAAACAGGTTTTTAGAAATGTTTGCTAATTTAAAAAAAAATAAAACGGAAATTTCACATTTACACAAGTATTATGACCCTTTACTCAGTACTTTGTTGAAGTACCTTTGGCAGCGATTACAGCAACGAGTCTTCTTTGGTATGACGCTACAAGCTTGGCACACCTGTATTTGGGGAGTTTCTCCCATTCTTCTCTGCAGATCCTCTCAAGCTCTGTCAGGATGGATGGGGTGCGTCGCTGAACAGCTATTTTCAGGTCTCTCCAGAGATGTTTGATCCGGGCTCTGGCTGGGCCACTCAAGTCTGGGCTCTGGCTGGGCCACTCAAGGACATTCAGAAACTTGTCCCGAAGCCACTCCTGCATTGTCTTGGCTGCGTGCTTAGGGTCATTGTCCTGTTGGAAGGTGAACCTTCGCCTCAGTCTGAGGTCCTGAGCGCTCTGCAGCAGGTTTTCATCAAGGATCTCTCCGTTCATCTTTGCCTCAATCTTGACTAGTCTTCCAGTCCCTGCCGCTGAAAAACATCCCCACAGCATGATGCTGCCCCACCATGCTTCACCGTAGGGATGGTGCCAGGTTTCCTCCAGACGTGACACTTGGCATTCAGGCCAAATAGTTCAATCTTGGTTTAATCAGACCAGAGAAACTTGTTTATCATGGTCTGAGAGTCCTTTAGGTGCCTTTTTGGCAACCTCCAAGTGGGCTGTCATGTGCTTCCGCCTGGCCACTCCACCATAAAGGCCTGATTGGTGGAGTGCAGCAGAGATGGTTGTCCTTCTGGAAGGTTCTCCCATCTCCACAGAGGAACTCTGGAGCTCTGTCAGAGTGACCATCGGGTTCTTGGCCACCTACCTGACCAAGGCCCTTCTCCCCTAATTGCTCAGTTTGAACTCTTTATTTTATATACATTTGTAAAAATTTATAAAAACCTGTTTTGGCTTTGTCATTATAGGGTATTGTTTGTAGATTGATGAGGATTCTATATATTTTTATCAAAAGGTCAAGGGGCCTGAATACTTTCCGAATGCGCTGTACGTGCCCTGTCCGAGCATAGAAGACGTAACATTTTAACATGGAAATAGCTGTTCTATCATTCAGCCTACAGTAGCAGCCAATGTGTGGTGTTCAATGTAGGCCTTTTTTTTTTTTTTAAACATGCAGGGCTTGACATTAAGCTGTTTATCCACTTGTCCTTCAGACAAGGAGGTGACTGAAAATGTTAAGTTGTTTGATGCAAGAAACCCCTTTACAAAATAAAATGCATTATTCTGTACATATCTACCTCCATTTCCTCGTACCCCTGCACATCGACGCGGTACTGATACCCCGTGTATATAACCTAGCTATCATTGCTCATTGCGTATTTATTCCTCGTATTAGTATTTTTAAAAATGGTATTCTGCATTGTTTGGGAGGACCTGTAAGTAAGCATTTCAATGTTAGTCTACGCTTGTTTACGAAGCATGTGACAATTAAAATGTGACGTGACTAGAGAGAGAATGTAATGAACGTCTATTCGGATTATGGCTACCAGCTAACCAGCTAACCAGCTAACTAACTAACTAGCCAGGTCATTTGCTAAATCAGCAGTAGCGGTGTGTATAATCACCGGGGAAGCCAATCCAGAAAAATGTTCCATATTACAACGTATGTGTTGTGATCAATGTTCCCTCTAAGCGGCGAGTGCACCCTGGTACTGCTGCGCAGAAGAAATATCAGCCCGCGCAGAGAAGCACGAGATTTAACTTCACACTAAAGTTTCTAGTTTTCCCCCTTAGTTAACACGGTCAACGTTCCCCTCTACTGTGGGAATTGTGATCGAATCAATGCACTATTAGCCACTTTCAATGCAACATACCGAAACAAAACTAACTATGCAAGAGATTTTGTTGTAGGCAGAACGCATCAGTTGGATTCTATTGCATTGACACTCATGACTCAGCCCTACTCTACACAGACCGGTCCGGCATAACCAATCAGAGCTGCAGTAGGCCTATATGCAAATTGACTATTGCCATTTATGGAGCTGGTCCATTCACTTTGATCTGGACTGTGTTTACAGCATGAGCGGTCGTGAGTAGATGCGCTTGTTCTGAGATCAAAGCAAAAGTTGCATGTCCACAGCCTCTCAAGTGGTGCAGCAGTCTAAGTCACTGCATTCCAGTGCTAGTGGCGTCACTACAGACCCGGGTTCAATCCCAGGCTGTATCATAACCGGTGTGATCGGGAGTCCCACAGGGCGGCGCACAATTGGCCCAACGTCGTCCGGGACGAAAGTAGGCCGTCATTGTAAATAAAAATGTGTTCTTAACCGACTTGCCTAGTTAAATAAATGTAGCCACGTGTGCACATTTGTTCATATCCTCTGCTAGTTAGTGAGTTATTATCCCAGTTATAGATCATTTGTTCATATCCTTTGCTAGTTAATGAGTTATTAGCCCCGTTATAGATCATTTAGTTCATATCCTTAGCTAGTTAATGAGTTATTATCCCAGTTATAGATCATTTGTTCATATCCTTTGCTAGTTAGTGAGTTATTAGCCCAGTTATAGATCATTTGTAGTCAGCAATGGGGGAGTGATTGCTTCCTACAAGAGCTTTTTTTTGTCTTAAAGGGGCAGTGTTGTATTTTGAGATAGGCTTGAATAAACTAAGTAGCCAATAGGCAGAGGGTAGCATAATTTGTCTGATTCTCTGTAATAATGGTATGGGAATAATAATGCATTTTACTTTCTAAAGTGGTTTCTTGCATCAAACAACACAACATTTTCAGTCCCCTCCTTGTCTGAAGGACAAGTGGATAAACAGGTTAATGTCAAGCCCTGCATGTTTTTTTTCTCAAAGGTCTCATGGAATGTAGCCCTACATTGAACACCACACATTGGCTGCTACTGTAGGCTGAATGATAGAACAGCTATTTCCATGTTAAAATGTTATGTGATGCATTTTCTCCATAGTTGTTGATGGTAGGCCACTCTGGTAGTCCTACATTAGGATCAAATAGCCACAGTAGCCTACTTGGCCACTGTTAAAACTGTAATTTAAAACGGATACAGCCTCAGTGTTCACAGTAAACATGCGCTGGAAGTTGCACCGAATTTTCACAACATTCAAGTTCGCACTCAGCAGCCCTGAAATTTGCTCAATGGCCAAAAAAATTAGAGGGAACATTGGTTGTGATAATTGCGTTGTTAAGGTCGAGACAATAAGAAGACACAGTGGCAGAATAAATTCAACCACACCTTTGGTTCATTACAAAATGGAGATCAAGTCCACAAAGTATATTACATATAACAAACTGTTACATGACCTACAGCACGGTCAAGCAAGTTCATGTTTCCAACATTTTCTGACCACTAAACAACTATTGATTTAGAACCACAGAGAGTTACTGCAAGTCGCAAAGAAAACAGGAGCTGCCTCCACTATTCCAGCACCATTTCAACATCATCTAATCACCTCTGCTTAGTCTAATACAGTGACAACTAAAATCAATCAACGTAGGCTAAATATAATGTGGCTGTCCATGGTGGTGATTTATGTGCGTTTGTGTGTGCGTGCAAATAGAAAAAAATCATTTTTCAACCTTTTATAATAATAATAATAATAATAATAAGTGGTCCTCTGTAGCTCAGCTGGTAGAGCATGGCGCTTGTAACGCCAGGGTAGTGGGTTCGATCCCCGGGACCACCCATACACAAAAATGTATGCACGCATGACTGTAAGTCGCTTTGGATAAAAGCGTCTGCTAAATGGCATATTATTATTATTATAAGCCATTTAGCAGACGCTTTTATCCAAAGCGACTTACAGTCATGTGTGCATACATTTTTACGTATGGGTGGTCCCGGGGATCGAACCCACTACCCTGGCGTTACAAGCACTGTGCTCTACCAATTGCTCTACCACATGTAGTTTTGTTGCCCTAGGCTACCTGGCTACCTACTTGCTCGCTAGCCTAACTTCCTTTCATGGGCAATGATACACCAGGCCAGCTAGTTAACATTAGCATACTACCTCTAGCCACATGTTGAACTTCCATCCTCTCAGGCCAGGGGCACAATGAGAGCATGGCGTTTGCAACGCCAGGGTTGTGGGTTCGATTCCCAAGGGGGGCCAGTATGAAAAAATAAAAATAAAATAATGTATGCACTCACTAACTGTAAGTCGCTCTGGGTAAGAGCGTCTGCTAAATGACTAAAATGTAAATGTAAAAAAATGGGTGTCAACAATGTCATACTCTTTCTGACCAGACAGCATCAGATAGATCCGCTACACATACTGAGACAGAGGGGCGCTGGTTCGTTCGCTTTTCTACGGCGAGATATTTTTATTTTGTATATTTTTTTCTTGGTCAATTTTTTGGGGAAGCATGGCTTCCCTTGGCATCCATAAATACACGCCACACTGTAAACCATCAGCAGCGTGAACTACAAATGTAACTTTAAAATTAAACACTGAGCAGCAAATGTAATTGAATTACTAGCTAACTAGCGTTAGCTTGTTCAATAACGTTCAAGTACAGCCCAACGTTAGCCTGCTACCTCGGGTAATCTGCTGGCTAACTGTGTAGCTAACGCGTAGCTAGCTAAATTAGCTAGCTAGCTCAAAATGTGGTGTCAGGATTGTGTTCCCCTATCTTATTATGAAGTTGTCTTGTATATTTCTAGACAGATGTTAGAATGTAACAGAATGTCTTTCATTTTCATAATGAATAGCCAGTCAACTTACCTGGTTTTTATGGAGATGTGCTGCGCAGCGGAAGAAGCCGTTAACTGAGTCGCCAGTATTCTACCGGCAGCACAAACGATGACGTCAGTTGTATGGTAATGAGGAAATCTTCCAAATAAAAGCCCTCATTTCAAAACATTTCAATGTCGATAACTAATTCAAAATATATCGATTTTTTTTTTTATCAATGGCCACTTCTGTTGTGGCAACAAGGAAATGTAATTAGTAATTAGTAATTTATACCAATAATGAAAACGTTGACATTGGTATGTTGAGAATATTGGGGCTGTAGAGAACTTTTCTACCTGTCTCAGCTAAAGCGGGGTGGGAAATAAATCAGAAAGGTCTCTACTAACCAATTATGTGGTTTTTGGAGGGGGACTGTGTCGTCCATAACCAGCAGCACTTTGTTCTCAGTCCCCTCTATAGCTGCACTCAATGCATTATGGTGCTATAGGCTACCCAAATCACTGTAAGTGAGGACTTGGTGGACTGTATATTCTTTAGGTTTAACTGTATGTGTTCTCTCCCGTGTGCTGGTAAGGGCACAGATGACAGACAGGATTCCAGTTGAGGTGGTTTAATAATGCTGAATACGCACAGGCACGGAACAGCACCGCACAGTGTATATTGTATGGATGGGCCAAGGCACTTAGTGGTCTGGCAACTTGCTTCATTCAAAGTGTGTGTGTGTGTGTCTGCAAGTAAAGAGAGAAATTAAGATACAATAGTGAATGACAGAATACAATCTCCAATTCACATCTCTTATAAACAATTTGCATGGCTATAACATGACTATGATGACTTAACTCTATACAGGACCAGACAGAGCATTACAACATGACTGTGACTGACTGTGACTGCATTGTGACTGCACTGTGACTGACTGTGACTGCACTGTGACTGACTGTGACTGCACTGTGACTGACTGTGACTGACTGTGACTGACTGTGACTGCACTGTGACTGACTGTGACTGCACTAATTTGAGATCAAATGGATGCCCCTGCACGTGTACTACAAAGCATAGCACCATCATCTTCAGTACAGGGCTACAACTGCACAATGAACAGTGAAATACAATGTAATCCCCAAATAATGATGCACCATACACCTATACAATTACAGGGCATATAAACAATGCACTGGGGGGACATTATCCTTTACAAATACAGGGTTAAATGTCCGAAATGATATGACAACCAAACCAGAGCTAGCCAGCTCACAATAGCTAGCTCGCAGTATAAACTACAAATTAGCATAACCATAAATATGACATTATCGTCACAGAGAGTGCATCTTCAGACATAAACACCTGAAAGATATGAAATATGTACTTACATATCAACAAGGATGCACACTGGCCTTGGGTAACACCATGGAAACTAACTGGTGGGAAAACACAAGGATGGCTGGACCTTTCTCTCGCTTGACTTCTCTCCAGCTGATCTTCTTCTCTGAGCTGGAGCTCGTCCAGCATGCTCTGCTCCACTTCAGCGGTGCGCGGAGCTACAGCTCTGATATGATGAACTAACATTACTGATACGATTAAATACAAATACTTCACAGCCTTTTGTACAGCCACCCCTGAATTCACTATGTTAATTCACTCCTAAGAAAGTCAAGTTAAGTATTGAGCCTATCTTAACTCTTATTTACATATACATTTTACATTTTTAGTCATTTAGCAGACGCTCTTATCCAGAGCGACTTACAGGAGCAATTAGGGTTAAGTGCCTTGCTCAAGGGCACATCGATCGATTTTTCACCTAGTCGGCTCAGGGATTAGAACCAGCGACCTTTCAGTTACTGGCACAACGCTCTTAACCACTAATCTACCTGCCGCAACATTTTTGTACAGTCACGTTCATTTAGTTCAAGTAGACAGTTATCAATGTTTCTTTGCTATTGTCTTTAGTCATTCGAAGTGTACAGGCCTACATTTTGTAAAATAAATAAAAATCATGGTCCTGTTTTGCTCTAGTTTCATGAGGAGTCACCCTCACTAATCACTTGGCAAATTGTGCTGTTCTAGTGATATGTACAGTCGTGGTCAACAGTTTTGATAATGACACATTCATTTTCACAAATTCTGCTGCCTCAGTTATGATGGCAATTTGCATATACTCCAGAATGTTATGAAGAGTGATCAGATGAATTGCAAAGTCCCTCTTTGCCATGAAAATGAACTTAATCCCCCCAAAACATTTCCACTGCATTTCAGCCCTGCCACAAAGGACTAGCTGACATCATGTCAGTGATTCTCTCGTTAACACAGGTGAGAGTGTTGACGAGGACAAGGCTGGAGATCACTCTGTCATGCTGGTTGAGTTAGAATAACAGGCTGGAAGCTTTAAAAGGAGGGTGGTGCTTGAAATCATTGTTCTTCCTCTGTTAACCATGGTTACCTGCAAGGAAACACGTGCCGTCATCATTGCTTTGCACAAAAAGGGCTTCACAGGCAAGGATATTGCTGCTAGTAAGATTGCACCTAAATCAACCATTTATCAGATCATCAAGAACTTCAAAGAGAGAGGTTCAATTGTTGTGAAGAAGGCTTCAGGGTGCCCAAGAAAGTCCAGCAAGCGCCTGACCGTCTCCTAAAGTTGATTCAGCTGTGGGATCGGGGCACCACCAGTGCAGAGCTTGCTCAGGAATGGCAGCAGGCAGGTGTGAGTGCATCTGCACGCACAGTGAGGCGAAGACTTTTGGAGGATGGCCTGGTGTCAAGAAGGGCAGCGAGGAAGCCACTTCTCTCCAGGAAAAACATCAGGGACAGACTGATATTCTGCAAAAGGTACAGGGATTGGACTGCTGAAAAGTCATTTTCTCTGATTAATCCCCTTTCCGATTGTTTGGGGCATCCGGAAAGACAAGGTGAGTGCTACCATCAGTCCTGTGTCATGCCAACAGTAAAGCATCCTGAGACCATTCATGTGTGGGGTTGCTTCTCAGCCAAGGGAGTGGGCTCAATCACAATTTAGCCTAAGAACACAGCCATGAATAAAGAATGGTACCAACACATCCTCCGAGAGCAACTTCTCCCAACCATCCAAGAACAGTTTGGTGACGAACAATGCATTTTCCAGCATGATGGAGCACCTTGCCATAAGGCAAAAGTGATAACTAAGTGGCTCGGGGAACAAAACATCAACATTTTGGGTCCATGGCCAGGAAACTCCCCAGACCTTAATCCCATTGAGAACTTGTGGTCGATCCTCAAGAGGCGGGTGGACAAACAAAAACCCACAAATTCAGTCAGGATGTGGTCCAGAAGTTAATTGACAGCATGCCAGGGCGGATTGCAGAGGTCTTGAAAAAGAAGGATCAACACTGCAAATATTGACTCTTTGCATAAATTTAATGTAATTGTCAATAAAAGCCTTTTCCACTTATTGAATGCTTGTAATTATACTTCAGTATACCATAGTAACATCTGACAAAAATATCTAAAAAACACTGAAGCAGCGAACTTTGTGAAGACCAATACTTGTGTCATTCTCAAAACTTTTGACCACGACTGTAGGCCCAGATCATATTACATTTCATCTTTCAGTCATACCAGACTTGCTGCATGCTTATGGTTCCGCCATAGTGAAACACAGTCCCCCTTCAAAACTATACATATGTGGTTAGTAGATACCCTACGGAGTATTTCCCAGTCCACTTTAGCTGAGACAGGAAGACATGTTCTCTCTCTACAAGCCAATAAGGATCCCTTATACCCTGTTTTGCGTTGCAGTGAAAGTGGGTGGAGTAAAGAGTCACCAGTACTCTGTCAGCACAAGAGACCCATTTAAGTTTTGCAGATAATTCCAGTAATATTTTTGTATTTTATTAAAAGTGTATTTCTTTAAAATATAGCCTACCCAATAGCTTTCAACATACCAGTATTTGTGTAAACTTATATATAAATAAAATAAATTCTGGTATAAATAATACAACATTACAAATAAAAGACGTCAAATTACCCATTGACTTTTTCCCCAGAGGTGGTTGCAATGTTGTGAAAAACAGTTGTACTGCACTGGAGTGCAAAAAAAATATCGATATGCCAAATGTAGCTTGTCTTTGCACAGGGGGTCTTATTTTGAAGAATAAAAAATCCGCGATCGTGCTGCCAGAATAATATCCTGCTGCTATGGGAACGGTAATATACGGTGCGCATGTTTTCGAGCCGGTCACCCTGCCCCAATCCGATTGGTCCAAACAAGGTCTTCTTCTTCTTTGGGTTTGTTGGCGAACTACACGCAAAATGTTAATTGTCGCTCCCAACTGGACGGGGGTGAAAATAATCACTAAAGTAAATTATACTACAGGGAGGAGAAAATTAACATTAATTTACTGAAAATATATATATATGTCCCGCTCCTTCAGTCATTCGAAACTTCAGATCCCCTGTTCAGGCTCTGCAACCTGCACAAGTCAGTAATGCGTGCAGCTCCTCAGATCTTTAGTCTTTTAATCCCAGAAATAGCTCAGCTAAACTAAACCGTCACACGCTTGGCTGATTTTTAACCACAACAAAAACCCTGGCCTTCTCTGGTTTGGGGAAAAGTCCATCCTCTGCCGTCTCTCCTCCGTGACCCGGAAACCGATGAGGGGTCGAGGAGAGTCTGGCCTTCTGCATACTCCTAGTCCTCATTCTCAAACCCCATTGGATGAGAAAGTCAGAGGTCCCGCAGGAGGAGGAGAGAGGACACGAGGAGTTGAGAAAAGAAGGAGGACACGAGGAGTTCAGAAAAGGAGGAAAGAGGACACGGGGAGTTGAGAAAAGGAGGAGAGAGGGGACACGGGGAGTTGAGAAAAGGAGGAGAGAGGACACGAGGAGTTGAGAAAAGGAGGAGAGAGGACACGAGGAGTTGAGAAAAGGCCCCACTGTCCGAATCAAGAGAATCTGTAAATTCTCCAAATTAGATCTTAAAATACAACACATTTTAACCACAGGATTCTATTCCCTATATTTCACAATCAACCTTGGTTACCATTTTATCAGGAGAATATCTTTATTAAGTATTTTAAACCTATAACAAAAAAACAAAAAAATGACTCAAATCAAATGATTTTATTTTTTCAACATAGAAAATATAGCTGAATCCATTTGGCCTCTTTCCTATACATTAACAATTCCTATATTGAATGGTCAGTATTAACAGACAGTTGTGCATGCCACCCGCCACAAGAGTATCCAGGAGACAGCAGAGGGCAGATGGACAGGTCTCACCTCTGTAGCTCAGCTGGTAGAGCACGGCGCTTGTAACGCCAGGGTAGTGGGTTCGATCCCCGGGACCACCCATACGTAAAAATGTATGCACGCATGACTGTAAGTCGCTTTGGATAAAAGCGTCTGCTAAATGGCATATTATTATTATTATTATTATTATTTGTCCTGTTTGACACTAGGCCCAGTCCCAAAATGGACCCTAGGCCATAATAGAGAGATCTGTAATCAATATGGAAAATGGCTCCAACTTGCCCTTTGATAGGTAGAAGTTTCACCGTCTTGCTTATACCAATCAAATTATCTCAGATCTCCACAAGTGCATATCGCGTAGGGTCCATTTGGGACTTGACCTAGAAAGACAGAAGGCACCAGTGAAGTGAAGTCTCATAGGATGTGTTTAAACAGGCAGCCCAATTCTGATCTTTTTTTTTTCACTAATTGGTCTTTTGACCAATCAGATCAGCTCTGAAAGATATGATGTGAAAAGATATGATTGGTCAAAAATATCAATTAGTGGGAAAAATATCAGAATTGGGCTGCCTCTGTAAACGCAGCCTTAGCAGCAGGTCAGAGTGGAAGAGATGGAGGATCCAGCAGCGTCTGAAGCTGGGGTGAATTCACTATGAACCAAATGGAACAAACCTACCTACATTTGTCTAATAGTAATTCTTATTTTCATTGGGAAACGTTTTCCTACAGTTTCACACTAATGAACACACCCCAGATCTGTCAGAGATCCTTCATTTCTCCCATATCGTCGACCACCGCACCACTCAATCACTTGTCTTTGTCTTCCTGTGCTCCAGTCTTGTCCACTAGTCCACTCTGGGCTCTCAGTGCCTGGCTGCTGGCTGAGATGAAGCTGATCCAGTGCTGCAGATCCTCAGGGTAGTCGGGACACTCCACCTGAACACACACAGAGAAGAAGACTGAGTGATATCCCATGCATCAAAGGCCCATCATATGGACTGAGTGATATCCCATGCATCAAAGGCCCATCATATGGACTGAGTGATATCCCATGCATCAAAGGCCCATCATATCTCTCCTCTCCCCCCTCCTCCCTCTCCCCTCTCTCTCTCTCTCTCTCCTCCCTCCCTCCCTCCTCTCCACTCCACTCCCTCTCCTCTGTAGGATGCTCTCAGGGTTGCAGATCCTCAGGGTAGTCGAGACACTCCACCTGAACACACACACACTTTATATTGAAAACGTGACCGAATCAGAAAAAACAACTTCTCTGGTTGAAAACAGCTTGTGGCATCGATACGAGTCAGAAACATTTATTATAGTGTCAAAATAGACTACGAAGTGTAAACAGGATCATTTTGGTCATAAAGTCAGTCTCGTCCAAAGCGGAGATTTGCGAGATAAAGTCAGTCTCGTCCAAAGCAGAGATTTGCGAGATAGAGGAATGAAGGGTAGTAACGTAACAGGTTGAGTTTATTTAAACCCACAGGCTCAAAGCTGGCAGCACCCAAGTAATCATCAATTCGGAGCGCAGCTGCACGCAACCCGATCATAATGCCCAACACGTGGGTACGGAATGCACACGGACCTTGGTAAATTTGGTTTGACTTCGGATATACCTATGGGGCTAGTTAGGGACCATCAGTAAATTACACAATGTACATGACAATATGTTAAAATTCAATGACTTAAAAACCTGATACTAACTATGAATTGTAGAAATTCATATATAAATATTGAAAGCATTTAAATGAGAAAACTAAAAAAGGTGTGCAACATGGAAATAGAGTCCCATTTACATTGTGGAATATATTGACGGTCCCTAACTAGCCCCAGAGGTAGGCTATCCAAAGTCAAATCAACTTTGCCACGGTGCAGCTAATTGGTGAATGAAGTTGGCTAGCTTGCTAGCTAGTCGAGGCTACTTCCAGACAAGACCTGGTTAGACGGTTTGGACCTGGTTAGACGGTTTGGACCTGGTTAGACGGTTTGGACCTGGTTAGACGGTTTGGAGTTATCTAGAAGGCTGAGTGACTAACAGCGGATGTCCAAACACACAAGAGACGGCCACATCAACGCCACTCCTCCAAGACCCACATCTGGTTCTCGTTTCCTAATGAGGACTGAAACCTAAATCAGCCCTCCTTTAATTTTATTCAGTTGTAGGATCTGAAATTCTACATCAGTCCCTCCCCTCCCCCCCTCATTTATCTTCCACCTCCTCTCCCTCCCCTCCTCCCCTTCCCTTCCCCTCTTTCCCCTCTCCTCCCTTTCCCCCCCTCTCCCTCCCCCCCACCTCCTACTTTTCTCTTGCAGAGGTACTGCAGTATCTTATCAGGGCTGCTGCGCATGACGTTCTGTTTACACCACATGACAGCTGCCACCAGACCGTCCCTGGAACAGAAAATAATCATACTGTTACATCATATATCATCATCATATCATATACTGATTCACATGGATGTAATACATGAAGCCAAAACAGGTTGAAAAGTAGGATTGTCTTCATGTCTGAACTCCATAAGGCATTACACCTAGCAGACACACCCAGCAGACACACCCAGCAGACACACCCAGCAGACACACCCAGCAGACACACCCAGCAGACACACCCACCCAGCAGACACACCCACCCAGCAGACACACCCACCCAGCAGACACACCCACCCAGCAGACACACCCACCCAGCAGACACACCCACCCAGCAGACACACCCACCCAGCAGACACACCCACCCAGCAGACACACCCACCCAGCAGACACACCCACCCAGCAGACACACCCACCCAGCAGACACACCCACCCAGCAGACACACCCAGCAGACACACCCAGCAGACACACCCAGCAGACACACCCAGCAGACACACCCAGCAGACACACCCAGCAGACACACCTAGCAGACACACCCAGCAGACACACCTAGCAGACACACCCAGTAGACACACCTAGCAGACACACCCAGCAGACACACCTGCAGGAGACGAAACGCTGCTCAAGGTAAAAGGCCTTCTCGTCCCAGACCACGATTCTGGTGCGCAGCTCAAATGCTTCCCCCAGGCACAGGGCCCGGCGCAGGCGGATAGTAGTGGCTCCCACCACCATGGTGGCCCTCAGGGCACGGCAGGCCTTAAACACCCCGTTACGACTGTACAGGGAGAACCTGGGAGAGGAGAACATTACACACCATCATCACACCCCCCCTGAAGATGGAGAACCTGGGGAAGTACAGGACGTTGCACACACATTATCCTCCAGGGGTTAGGAGCTACTGAGGAATCATCTAGGGGAATATGTTAAGACCAACAGAGAACTCAGCATCCTCCCTGCCCTGGGACCCATCTAACCTGGCGAAGTCACACTCCCGGAGGTATCTGGCGTTGTTCATGTGTCCCAGGTCGATATCGTGAAGCAGGACGCGTCCCGACACACTCTGTTCCCCGAGGACGTCCCACACCGGCTTCTGGAACCAGGCCCTGACCACCACCACCACCCCCCGCAGGAAGTACCAGACATCCAGACAGGAGAAGAGCAGCAGCAGCAGGCCCCCCAGAGCACACAGCAACATCTCCCTGGAGGGGGGGGAAGAGGTAGAGTTACACTACAGCAACATCTCCCTGGAGGAGGGGGGGAAGAGGTAGAGTTACACTACAGCAACATCTCCCTGGAGGGGTGGGGAAGAGGTAGAGTTACACTACAGCAACATCTCCCTGGAGGGGTGGGGAAGAGGTAGAGTTACACTACAGCAACATCTCCCTGGAGGGGGGGGGAAGAGGTAGAGTTACACTACAGCAACATCTCCCTGGAGGGGGGGGGAAGAGGTAGAGTTACACTACAGCAACATCTCCCTGGAGGGGAGGGGAAGAGGTAGAGTTACACTACAGCAACATCTCCCTGGGAGGGGTGGGGAAGAGGTAGAGTTACACTACAGCAACATCTCCCTGGAGGGGGAGGGGAAGAGGTAGAGTTACACTACAGCAACATCTCCCTGGAGGGGGGGGGAAGAGGTAGAGTTACACTACAGCAACATCTCTCTGGAGGGGAGGGGAAGAGGTAGAGTTACACTACAGCAACATCTCCCTGGAGGGGGGGGGAAGAGGTAGAGTTACACTACAGCAATATCTCCCTGGAGGGGTGGGGAAGAGGTAGAGTTACACTACAGCAACATCTCCCTGGAGGGGAGGGGAAGAGGTAGAGTTACACTACAGCAACATCTCCCTGGAGGGGGGGGGAAGAGGTAGAGTTACACTACAGCAATATCTCCCTGGAGGGGTGGGGAAGAGGTAGAGTTACACTACAGCAATATGGTTCTAGAGAGAGAGACCGCAGCACTGACCAGTACGAGCCAGAGAGATTAATAGTTTCAGCAGGTAGGCGGGGTCACCAGAGTGTAGCCAACTACACAGACCCTGATGGACCTGGCTGCCTGATGGGCCTGGCTGCCTGATGGGCCTGGCTGCCTGATGGGCCTGATGGGCCTGATGGGCCTGGCTGCCTGATGGGCCTGGCTGCCTGGTGGGCCTGGCTGCCTGGTGGGCCTGGCTGACCTGGCTGCCTGATGGGCCTGGCTGCCTGATGGACCTGGCTGCCTGATGGGCCTGGCTGCCTGATGGGCCTGGCTGCCTGATGGGCCTGATGGGCCTGGCTGCCTGATGGGCCTGGCTGCCTGATGGGCCTGATGGGCCTGGCTGCCTGATGGGCCTGGCTGCCTGATGGACCTGGCTGCCTGATGGGCCTGGCTGCCTGATGGGCCTGGCTGCCTGATGGGCCTGATGGGCCTGGCTGCCTGATGGGCCTGGCTGCCTGATGGGCCTGATGGGCCTGGCTGCCTGATGGACCTGGCTGCCTGATGGGCCTGGCTGCCTGATGGGCCTGGCTGCCTGATGGGCCTGGCTGCCTGATGGGCCTGGCTGCCTGATGGGCCTGGCTGCCTGATGGACCTGGCTGCCTGATGGACCTGGCTGCCTGATGGGCCTGGCTGCCTGATGGGCCTGGCTGCCTGATGGACCTGGCTGCCTGATGGGCCTGGCTGCCTGATGGGCCTGGCTGCCTGATGGACCTGGCTGCCTGATGGACCTGATGGACCTGGCTGCCTGATGGACCTGGCTGCCTGATGGGCCTGGCTGTGTTTTTTCTACATTGTAGAATACTAGTGAAGACATCACTATGAAATAACACATATGGAATCATGTAGTAACCAAAAAAGTCTGAAAGAAATCAAAATATATTTTATATTTGAGATTCTTCAAATAGCCACTCTTTGCCTTGATGACAGCTTTGCACACTCTTGGCATTCTCTCAACCAGCTTCACCTGGAATGCTTTTCCAACAGTCTTGAAGGAGTTCCCACATATGAGCACTTGTTGGCTGCTTTTCCTTCACTCTGCCGTCCGACTCATCCCAAACCATCTCAATTGGGTTGAGGTCGGGTGATTGTGGAGGCCAGGTCATCTGATGCAGCACTCCATCACTCTCCTTCTTGGTAAAATAGCCCTTACACAGCCTGGAGGTGTGATGGGTCATTGACCTGTTGAAAAACAAATGATAGTCCCACTAAGCCCAAACCAGATGGGATGGCGTATCGCTGCAGAATGCTGTGGTAGCCATGCTGGTTAAGTGTGCCTTGAATTCTAAATAAATCACAGACAGTGTCACCAGCAAAGCACCCCCACACCATAACACCTCCTCCTCCATGCTTTACGGTGGGAAATACACATGCAGAGATCATCCGTTCACCCACACGCGTCTCACAAAGACACGGCGGTTGGAACCAAATATCTCCAATTTGGACTCCAGACCAAAGGACACATTTCCACCTGTCTAATGTCCATTGCTCGTGTTTCTTGGCCCAAGCAAGTCTTCTTCTTATTGGTGTCCTTTAGTAGTGGTTTCTTTGCAGCAATTCGACCATGAAGGCCTGATTCACACAGTCCACTCTGAACAGTTGATGTTGAGATGTGTCTGTGACTTGAACTCTGTGAAGCATTTATTTGGGCTGCAATTTCTGAGGCTGGTAACTAATGAACTTATCCTCTGCAGCAGAGGTAACTCTGGGTCTTCCATTCCTGTGGCGGTCCTCATGAGAGCCAGTTTCATCATAGCGCTTGATGGTTTTTGCGACTGCACTTGAAGAAACTTTCAAAGTTCTTGAAATGTTCCATATTGACGGACCTTCATGTCTTAAAGTAATGATGGACTGTCATTTCTCTTTGCTTATTTGAGTTGTTCTTGCCATAATATGGACTTGGTCTTTTACCAAATAGGGCTATGTTCTGTATACCCCCCCCCCCCCCTACCACCTTGTCACAACACAACTGATTGGCTCAAAAGCATTAATTCCACAAATTAACATTTAACAAGGCACACCTGTTAATTGAAATGCATTCCAAGTAACTACCTCATGAAGCTGGTTGAGAGAATGCCAAGAGTGTGCAAAGCTGTCATCAAGGCAAAGGGTGGCTATTTGAAGAATCTCAAATATATTTTGATTTGTTTAACACTTTTTTGGTTACTACATGATTCCATGTGTGTTATTTCATAGTTTTGATGTCTTCACTATTATTCTACAATGTAGAAAATAGTAAAAAATAAAGAAAAACCCTTGAATGAGTAGGTGTGTCCAAACTTTTGACTGGTACTGTAACTAAGAACAGGTTCAGCTTGAAAGGTGGGTTGGAGAAACCTGGTTGGTGAGAATGATTCATGGACCCGTTTAGCTGGAACAGAGTGTAAACCTATCGACAGGATACTGGTGTCGAGGTCTAGGAAACGGGCTAATACATCTTCAGCTGAAGATAGATATAAAAATATCACAGTTTAGCCTCTTACTGACAGCATATACACTCATCAAATCATATCTCCTAGTTTAGATTAGCTCTCAAGAACCCGAGTGGGGCATACCAAGCTTACAGCCGGCCCACCTGGAGTTCTCAGTTCTCAGCTGACGGTACCGATCACAGCCGGCCCACCTGGAGTTCTCAGCTGACGGTACCGATCACAGCCGGCCCACCTGGAGTTCTCAGCTGACGGTACCGATCACAGCTGGCCCACTCGCAGTGGTGTAAAGTACTTCAGTAAAAAGCAGTTAAGTAGATTTTGGGGGTATCTGTCCCATTAATACAGCCAGTCCAGCCTGACACTACCTGACTAGGGATTGTTTCATTATGCAGTGATCTATAGCTATATACCGTATTTAGCTTCTATTTAGAAACCTGTTTTTAAATTCCACATCAAATAGTCTAACAATGAGGGAAAAAGTAGTCATCTGGAGGATAAATTCAGCCACTATTGTTAAACTCAGCAGGTTGTCTGGCTAATAGTCTACACAAATGCAATATTCAACGTCAATTAAATCAAACCCAACTTGAGACTCCCCTGGTCTCCTGAAGTCCTTTTTTGTGTGCAAATGTTTTCACCACTGCCTGTAGGTCCATGTTGCAGGCCCAACTTTTCTATACTGACGACCCAGACATTGTGAATTACATGTCCATTGCTCTGCACACAATTTAAACAGTCTTGAATGATGCATGCAAAGATCTACCAGAGATAAAGGACTGTTGATATTGCAACCACAGTATGAACGAAATATATATATATTTTTTTTAAGCCCTCAATAACTTGTCCGCTAATGATTATAATCTGTTTATCTGCCAATGTATTCTGTCCAGATGATTTGTCCCCAGAGCTTCCTATACAGTTAATGTCTTTCAATAACGTGTTGAGGCAATTAAGGATAATGAAAGGCTCAATTAAACACAACTGCTGTATTTGAAGCAACGATTCCACCTTTTTCATTGTCAATAATTCAATTTTGCCCATATTCTTGAAGAATGTTAAGGTCACTGGTTTGAGACCACTAAATCAACCACTCCCGTTAAATACTGTGATTGAAGAAAAATAGTTCAGAGGTTAAATTATTTAAAAAAAACATAGGTTCATTATCATTTTTACACACTTTCTACCTGGGTTTAGTCATTTTAGTTCAGACTGGAGAATTTTTCATTTAAAAAATAAATAAATAGAGTTGCACCCCCCTTTGCCCTCAGAACAGCCCTCTACAAGGTGTCAAAAGCATTCCACAGGGATGCTGGCCCATGTTGACTCCAATGCTTCCCACAGTTGTGTCAAGTTGGCTGGATGTCCTTTGGGTGGTGGACCATTCTTGAAACTGTTGAGCATGAAAAACCCAGCAGCGTTGCAGTTCTTGACTCTCTAACTGGCACCTACTACCATACCCCGTTCAAAAGTACTTAAATCTGTTATCTTGCCCTTTCACCCTCTGAATGGCACACATACACAATCCATGTCTCAATGCTTAAAAATCCTTCTTTAACCTGTCTCCTCCCATTCATCTACACTGATTGAAGTGGATTTAACAAGTGACATCAATAAGGGATCATAGCTTTCACCTGGTCAGTCTGTCATGGAAAGAGCCGGTGTTCCTAATGTTTTTCACACTCACTTTATATTTGAATGGGGAAAATGTGGCATAGTAGAGACGTTAGTCTTCAAAACCTGAATTAGATATTAACACATTTACGCAAACTTTGAAGTTACATGAACTCTCACTGTGGACAACACAGACCAACGTTCAAGCGAAGTTATAACAAACTTACATGACTGTTTTGATGAGAAACTTGCTGGCTGAAATCAGCAGTGCACGTTGGGACTTCTTAGCCTGAAACTCTGGTCTGGAGTTCTGTTGCTCTACAATGTCGTGATTCTGCGAAACACCTACAGAAATAGATTGGAAGAGCAGATCTTTAGCTATCGCTCTCCGTCGAGCAAACTATCCAGTCCAAACTTCCCAAGTCAAGTAAAACCTATGCTAACTTTAAATAGTGATGTTACGTTTGATACCGGAGCTCCGAGGTATGCTGCGAACTCACTATGCACTTTATTTCGAAACAGTCTTCTTCATCTTCTTCTTCTTCAGTGGGGTTTATCGGCGGTTGGCATCCAACGTTATGGTGCATTACCGCCACCTATCGTACTGGAGTGTGGGCCAGAGACAGGGAGAAACTAAATCCTACCAGCCAACCCTGTTGCTCTTAAAAAAGATAGCAAAATATTTGAAACTATATCTAATGACGTTCTGCTCAATATACTCTTTAAACTAATTTCCTGTATCCCCTTCTCCCTCATACTAGATCTCATCCTATCTCTTTCCCTCTGATACGGCCCACACTGTAGCAATACATGCTCCAGGGTCTCTGTTTCCTGGCAATAATCACACTTTCCTGTTGAATGCTTTCCTATCACATTTAATGTCTTATTCAGCTGGCCGTGTCCCACCCTTAATCTTGTAAAAATAGCCTCCTCTCTTCTGTCCCTTCCTGCCGTCCTCCCCTCCCGACTTTCCTCTGTACTTGAAATAAATGCCTTCCCTTATTATCTCTATTCCACTGCTCCTGCCATCTCTGCACCATCACTGTATATATCAGTCTTTTTGCCTCTGCCTTGCTCATTGAACTTCAACATCACCATCCCCACTACTAAGTGCTTGTTTAGCCTGTTCATCTACTGCCTCGTTCTCCCCCCCCCCCCCCCCCCCACATGGGCTGGGACCCAAGTAAATCTTATCTGAACTCCCATCTGTTTAATCTTGCCATGGGTTTGTAGCACCTCATAAAGCAGGTCTTGTCTGCTACGTGAGCTAAAGGACTGGAGGCTCATTAACACTGCACATGAATCAGAACAAATAACTACTCTGTCTGGCTTGACTTCCTCCACCCACTGCAAGGCCAACAGTATGGCCACCAGCTCCACCCACTGCAAGGCCAACAGTACGGCCATCAGCTCCACCCACTGCAAGGCCAACAGTATGGCCACCAGCTCCACCCACTGCAAGGCCAACAGTATGGCCATCAGCTCCCCCCACTGCAAGGCCAACAGTATGGCCATCAGCTCCCCCCACTGCAAGGCCAACAGTATGGCCATCAGCTCCACCCACTGCAAGGCCAACAGTATGGCCATCAGCTCCACCCACTGCAAGGCCAACAGTATGGCCATCAGCTCCACCCACTGCAAGGCCAACAGTATGGCCATCAGCTCCGCCCACTGCAAGGCCAACAGTATGGCCACCAGCTCCACCCACTGCAAGGCCAACAGTATGGCCATCAGCTCCACCCACTGCAAGGCCAACAGTATGGCCACCAGCTCCACCCACTGCAAGGCCAACAGTATGGCCATCAGCTCCACCCACTGCAAGGCCAACAGTATGGCCATCAGCTCCACCCACTGCAAGGCCAACAGTATGGCCATCAGCTCCACCCACTGCAAGGCCAACAGTATGGCCATCAGCTCCACCCACTGCAAGGCCAACAGTATGGCCATCAGCTCCACCCACTGCAAGGCCAACAGTATGGCCATCAGCTCCACCCACTGCAAGGCCAACAGTATGGCCATCAGCTCCACCCACTGCAAGGCCAACAGTATGGCCATCAGCTCCGCCCACTGCAAGGCCAACAGTATGGCCATCAGCTCCACCCACTGCAAGGCCAACAGTATGGCCATCAGCTCCACCCACTGCAAGGCCAACAGTATGGCCATCAGCTCCACCCACTGCAAGGCCAACAGTATGGCCATCAGCTCCGCCCACTGCAAGGCCAACAGTATGGCCATCAGCTCCACCCACTGCAAGGCCAACAGTACGGCCATCAGCTCCACCCACTGCAAGGCCAACAGTATGGCCATCAGCTCCGCCCACTGCAAGGCCAACAGTATGGCCATCAGCTCCACCCACTGCAAGGCCAACAGTATGGCCATCAGCTCCGCCCACTGCAAGGCCAACAGTATGGCCATCAGCTCCACCCACTGCAAGGCCAACAGGATGGCCATCAGCTCCACCCACTGCAAGGCCAACAGTACGGCCATCAGCTCCACCCACTGCAAGGCCAACAGTATGGCCATCAGCTCCGCCCACTGCAAGGCCAACAGTATGGCCATCAGCTCCACCCACTGCAAGGCCAACAGGATGGCCATCAGCTCCACCCACTGCAAGGCCAACAGTATGGCCATCAGCTCCACCCACTGCAAGGCCAACAGTATGGCCATCAGCTCCACCCACTGCAAGGCCAACAGTATGGCCATCAGCTCCACCCACTGCAAGGCCAACAGTATGGCCATCAGCTCCACCCACTGCAAGGCCAACAGTATGGCCACCAGCTCCGCCCACTGCAAGGCCAACAGTATGGCCATCAGCTCCACCCACTGCAAGGCCAACAGTATGGCCATCAGCTCCGCCCACTGCAAGGCCAACAGTATGGCCATCAGCTCCACCCACTGCAAGGCCAACAGTATGGCCATCAGCTCCACCCACTGCAAGGCCAACAGTATGGCCATCAGCTCCGCCCACTGCAAGGCCAACAGTATGGCCATCAGCTCCACCCACTGCAAGGCCAACAGTATGGCCATCAGCTCCACCCACTGCAAGGCCAACAGTATGGCCATCAGCTCCACCCACTGCAAGGCCAACAGTATGGCCACCAGCTCCGCCCACTGCAAGGCCAACAGTATGGCCATCAGCTCCGCCCACTGCAAGGCCAACAGTATGGCCATCAGCTCCACCCACTGCAAGGCCAACAGTATGGCCATCAGCTCCGCCCACTGCAAGGCCAACAGTATGGCCATCAGCTCCACCCACTGCAAGGCCAACAGTATGGCCATCAGCTCCACCCACTGCAAGGCCAACAGTATGGCCATCAGCTCCACCCACTGCAAGGCCAACAGTATGGCCATCAGCTCCGCCCACTGCAAGGCCAACAGTATGGCCATCAGCTCCGCCCACTGCAAGGCCAACAGGATGGCCATCAGCTCCACCCACTGCAAGGCCAACAGTATGGCCACCAGCTCCACCCACTGCAAGGCCAACAGTATGGCCATCAGCTCCGCCCACTGCAAGGCCAACAGGATGGCCATCAGCTCCACCCACTGCAAGGCCAACAGTATGGCCACCAGCTCCACCCACTGCAAGGCCAACAGTATGGCCATCAGCTCCACCCACTGCAAGGCCAACAGGATGGCCATCAGCTCCACCCACTGCAAGGCCAACAGTATGGCCATCAGCTCCACCCACTGCAAGGCCAACAGTATGGCCATCAGCTCCGCCCACTGCAAGGCCAACAGTATGTCCATCAGCTCCGCCCACTGCAAGGCCAACAGTATGGCCATCAGCTCCGCCCACTGCAAGGCCAACAGTATGGCCATCAGCTCCACCCACTGCAAGGCCAACAGTATGGCCATCAGCTCCGCCCACTGCAAGGCCAACAGTATGGCCATCAGCTCCACCCACTGCAAGGCCAACAGTATGGCCATCAGCTCCACCCACTGCAAGGCCAACAGTATGGCCATCAGCTCCACCCACTGCAAGGCCAACAGTATGGCCATCAGCTCCGCCCACTGCAAGGCCAACAGTATGGCCATCAGCTCCGCCCACTGCAAGGCCAACAGGATGGCCATCAGCTCCACCCACTGCAAGGCCAACAGTATGGCCACCAGCTCCACCCACTGCAAGGCCAACAGTATGGCCATCAGCTCCGCCCACTGCAAGGCCAACAGGATGGCCATCAGCTCCACCCACTGCAAGGCCAACAGTATGGCCACCAGCTCCACCCACTGCAAGGCCAACAGTATGGCCATCAGCTCCACCCACTGCAAGGCCAACAGGATGGCCATCAGCTCCACCCACTGCAAGGCCAACAGTATGGCCATCAGCTCCACCCACTGCAAGGCCAACAGTATGGCCATCAGCTCCGCCCACTGCAAGGCCAACAGTATGGCCATCAGCTCCGCCCACTGCAAGGCCAACAGTATGGCCACCAGCTCCGCCCACTGCAAGGCCAACAGTATGGCCATCAGCTCCACCCACTGCAAGGCCAACAGTATGGCCATCAGCTCCACCCACTGCAAGGCCAACAGTATGGCCATCAGCTCCACCCACTGCAAGGCCAACAGTATGGCCATCAGCTCCGCCCACTGCAAGGCCAACAGTATGGCCATCAGCTCCACCCACTGCAAGGCCAACAGTATGGCCACCAGCTCCGCCCACTGCAAGGCCAACAGTATGGCCACCAGCTCCGCCCACTGCAAGGCCAACAGTATGGCCACCAGCTCCACCCACTGCAAGGCCAACAGTATGGCCATCAGCTCCCCCCACTGCAAGGCCAACAGTATGGCCATCAGCTCCACCCACTGCAAGGCCAACAGTATGGCCATCAGCTCCGCCCACTGCAAGGCCAACAGTATGTCCATCAGCTCCACCCACTGCAAGGCCAACAGTATGGCCACCAGCTCCGCCCACTGCAAGGCCAACAGTATGGCCACCAGCTCCGCCCACTGCAAGGCCAACAGTATGGCCACCAGCTCCGCCCACTGCAAGGCCAACAGTATGGCCATCAGCTCCACCCACTGCAAGGCCAACAGTATGGCCATCAGCTCCACCCACTGCAAGGCCAACAGTATGGCCATCAGCTCCACCCACTGCAAGGCCAACAGTATGGCCATCAGCTCCACCCACTGCAAGGCCAACAGTATGGCCATCAGCTCCACCCACTGCAAGGCCAACAGTATGGCCATCAGCTCCACCCACTGCAAGGCCAACAGTATGGCCATCAGCTCCGCCCACTGCAAGGCCAACAGTATGGCCATCAGCTCCACCCACTGCAAGGCCAACAGTATGGCCACCAGCTCCGCCCACTGCAAGGCCAACAGTATGGCCATCAGCTCCACCCACTGCAAGGCCAACAGTATGGCCATCAGCTCCGCCCACTGCAAGGCCAACAGGATGGCCATCAGCTCCACCCACTGCAAGGCCAACAGGATGGCCATCAGCTCCGCCCACTGCAAGGCCAACAGTATGGCCACCAGCTCCACCCACTGCAAGGCCAACAGTATGGCCATCAGCTCCGCCCACTGCAAGGCCAACAGTATGGCCATCAGCTCCACCCACTGCAAGGCCAACAGTACGGCCATCAGCTCCACCCACTGCAAGGCCAACAGTATGGCCATCAGCTCCGCCCACTGCAAGGCCAACAGTATGGCCATCAGCTCCACCCACTGCAAGGCCAACAGTATGGCCACCAGCTCCGCCCACTGCAAGGCCAACAGTATGGCCATCAGCTCCACCCACTGCAAGGCCAACAGTATGGCCATCAGCTCCGCCCACTGCAAGGCCAACAGTACGGCCATCAGCTCCGCCGTATATACAGCCAGATGATCTGTAATACGTTTCCTGACTTCCACCCCACATTCCTGCACTACAAATGCTGACCCAGTACGTCCTGTCCTTGGATCTTTTGAACCATCAGTGTAAATAGCCACACAATCCTGATACACAGTTTCCAGACGTCTCTTAAACAAATCTGATGGATCAACCCCCTCCCTATCTTTCTGTAGTCTCTCCAACACTTCTAGATCAACTACTGGAGGCGGGAGTAGCCATGGTGGATTTACAGGAATAACTACCGTTGGACTAAACTCCCTTCCATCCAGCCCCATGTCCTTCGCCTGGGTATTACCCACCCACCCAAAGCTCCTGTTCTGTCTTCGCTCATGTTCCCAGCATGCCTGTAAAATCCCTTTCACAGGATGAGACACCCCATGTCCTTGTAGGTTGACCCAGTAATTCATTGCCAGCTGCTGTCTCCTAATCTGCAATGGCATGTCCCCCATCTCCACCTGTAATGCAGCCACTGGGGACGTCCGAAACGCCCCACTACATATTCGGAGTCCTTGCCCCTGTATGACATCTAGCCTTTCCAGTGAGGTCCGGGCTGCCGAACCATACGCTATACTGTCATAGTCTATTACAGATCGGATCAATGCAACATAATGGTCTTCAATGAGGAACGCACAGCCCCCCACTCCTTACCCGCCAGACAGCGCATCACATTTAGCACCTTCGTACACTTTCCCACCACTCTCTCAATGTGTCCTGCCCAGGTCAGTCTAGTATCAAAGTATACCCCAAGGAACCTGAAGGCCACCACCCTCTCCAGGTTTCTCCCATATAACCTCAAACGTACCTCATCTCCCACCTTCCTCCTGGTAAAGAACACTGTTTAAGTTTTCTCTACAGAGAACCTGAATCCCCACATTAATGCCCACCGCTCTACCTCATCAATTGCTTCCTGTACCTTCCTGACCATGTATGGCACATTTCTTCCCCTCTTCCATAAGGCCCCATCATCTGCAAATAACGACCTCCCTATATCCGGATGTACCTGAGAGTAAACATCATTGATCATGATTGAGAACAACAGAGGACTAATCACGCTCCCCTGCGGTGTACCATTATCCACCAGGTAGCTGCCTGATAAAGACTTCCCCACCCTCACCTGGATAGACTTTCCAAACAGGAAGTCCTTTATCCAGTTGTACATTCTTCCTCCTATCCCCACAAAATCAAGCTTGATTAACAACCCCTCCTTCCACATCATATCATACGCCTTCTCCACATCAAAAAAGACAGTTACAACAGTTTCCTTGTTCACCTGAACCTTCCTGACCTCTGCTTCTAAGCAGAGCACTGGATCCATAGTTCCCCTACCCTTCCTGAACCGGCGATACTAGCCCTCTGCTCTCCAGGAAGTAAGTTAGCCTCTCCGTGATCATACGTTCCATAATCTTATATACATGTGATGTTAAAGCTATTGGCCGATAGCGTGTTGGCTTCGTTGGATCCTTCCCGGGCTTCTGGATCGGTCCCTCTACTGCCTCCTTCCAACTGCCTGTTAGTTTCCCCTCCTCCCACACTCTGTTGTACAACACCAATACCTTATCATTTTACATTTTAGTCATTTAGCAGACGTTCTTATCCAGAGCGACTTACAGTTAGTGAGTGCATACATTATTTTTTTATTTTTCATACTGAAATGATGGGACATCACCACTTAACACTCCCTGTAACTCTTCTGATGTCAAGTCTCGGCCACCCAAATACCGCTCTGCAGCTGCCAACACAACCTCGATTTTCTCCGACTTATGTTCCATCCCTGCAGTACAGTTGATAACCATTGTTATAAACGCTAAAAATCCAATCTTACTGAAACATATATCACTTGTTGGTTTATCCCTCTGTACTGGTACAGATCTACTACTCACACCACTCCTCTCAGGATCCCTCCCCCTTGACCCATCTTCCTCTACTTTATTCACTGCCTCAGCATATGACAACTTCTTCTCTACTGTTACCCTGCAAACCTCAACCTGCTTCTCTCGCATGGGACATGTCTGATCCCCAGCCCCATGGCACCCCTACAATTAGCACATACCACCACTTTCCCTACTTTTTCACACTCCTTAGTCTCATGCCCTTCTGCACACTTCTCACACCTTGGAATCTCCCTCCTACATACTGCTGCCACATGCCCATAAGTTTGACACCTGTAACATCGTAATGTACTCGGCACATAAGCTCGCACAGGATAACTTATATATCCTAATTTCACTTTGTCAGGCAAAGACTCAACTTCAAAACTCAAAAGAACAGACAACGACTCTTCTGTTTCACCACTCACGCCACCCTGTCTGCGTCGCACCAAAACACGAGCATCACAAACACCGGGAATCTTCCCCTTCAGTTGGTCAACTTTCACATTTACCGCTACCCCAGTAATCACTCCTTTCAATGGAGTCCTTTTCTTGAGAGCGAAACAATTCACAATTCTTTCCCCCATCTGTTTAACTCTGAGCGCCTTCTCCCTCTGACCAATAGAAACACAAACAATTATCACTAGACCACTTCTGGTTACCCTCACCCTCGTCCTCCTGCTAGATATAAAGGGACGTTCTCATCACTGTTCCCTACTTTGCTCCTTTTTCCATTCTTTTGAACAATACTCCAATCCTCCTTGATTCTACCGCCATTAGAATCCACTTCATCGTCCGCCTCCGCCATCTTTTCTAATCTGTCGTACCCTCAACTGTCACACCCACTCCTCGAGTTTCTCCATCGGTCTCGAAGCAGTGTTCCAACGCTTGTATCGCTTTATCAGAAGCACATGATCAAATGATGTCCGAAGCTTCGTTTTATAGAACAACCACATGATTGGTTTAGTATTGGTTTCCATAGGCTACACTGAACACGCACTACGGGGTGTGGGACGTCATCTATAATCATTTGGCTGCTCTAAATTCTTTTGACCAGCAGGGGCCACTAGTGTACACTGTACTGATCAAAGCCTTGAGTAATGAACCTGTTTTGGACACAATTGTCTGTAAATGCTCAATGCTTCAGGACTGGAGACATCTGGGGCATTGTGCTGTGTGACAAAACTGCCCATTTTAGAGTGGCCTTTTATTGTCCCCAGCACGAGGTGCACCTGTGTAATGATCCTGCTGTTTAATCAGCTTCTTGATATAGCACACCTGTCAGGTGGATGGATTATCTTGGCAAAGGAGAAATGCTCACTAGCAGGGATGCAAACAAATTTGTGCACAACATTTGAGAGAAATAAGCCTTTTGTGCATTTGAAACATTTCTAGGATCTTTTATTTCAGTGCATGAAACATGGGACCAATACTTTACATGTTGCGTTTATATTTTTGTTCAGTATAGACATGGTTACGAGTAGCATTGCTTGTTTCCAGATACAAAAATAGAGCTAAAGTTGCATCATTGAGATTGTAAAAGAGACATTGGTATGCCACGTTCCACTTCATGAAATCAAGATAAATCTGGCGACGTTGACAGACAGCAGTAGCCTACCACAGAAAGTGAAGACAACTACCCAGGAAGGTAGCTAGCTAGTATAATGTACGTACAGCGGCTTGCGAAAGTATTCACCCCCCTTGGTATTTTTCCTATTTTGTTGCCTTACAACCTGGAATTAAAATTGATTTTTTGGGAGTTCATGTCATTTGATTTACACAACATGCCTACCACTTTGAAGATACTTATGTCATGCAATAAAATGCAAATTAATTACTTAAAAATCATACAATGTGATTTTCTGGATTTTGGTTTTAGATTCCGTCTCTCACAGTTGAAGTGTAGCTATGATAAAAATTACAGACCTCAACATGCTTTGTAAGTAGGAAAACCTGCAAAATCGGCAGTGTATCAAATACTTGTTCTCCCCACTGTATATATTCTGAGATCATGTGACAGATCATGTGACACTTAGATTGCACACAGGTGGACTTTATTTAACTAATTATGTGACTTCTGAAGGTAATTGGTTGCACCAGATCTTATTTAGGGACGTCATAGCAAAGGGGGTGAATACATACGCACGCACCACTTTTCCATTATTTATTTTTTAGAATTCTTTGAAACAAGTAATTTTTTTCATTTCACTTCACCAATTTGGACTATTTTGTGTATGTCCATTACATGAAATCCAAATAAAAATCAATTTAAATTACAGGTTGTAATGCAACAAAATAGGAAAAATGCCAAGGGGGATGAATACTTTTGCAAAGCACAGTATCTGGCTATGATGTGTCCATCCAGAATGTCAACACAATTACTTTAATTCCAATAGTGTGTGAATGTCCTTCCATATAAAACAGCCCCAGTATCATGAAAGGTAATAGGTAATTGACCTAATGGTAAACTCTGAAATATTGTCATGTCTAGCATACAAAGGTATTAAAGTTATTATATTAACGCCACTTTGACATTTATGTTTCCATCGTTTCAAGACGTCTTAAAGCGTCAATCAGCAGTAGAAACAAAAACAAAGTGGTGTCCCCGCCCCGTACGGTGAAAGACTGAGGGATGGGCCTGGAGAAATGATACCACTCTCAAATTCATAGACAGAGCCATGGATACAAGGACTGACCATCCATGATATCAAGATAATAGTTTGCTACAGCCCGTCTGGTGTTCAACCTTCCCAAGTTCTCTCACGTCACCCTGCTCCTCCGCACACTCCACTGGCTTCCAGTTGAAGCTCTCATCTGCTACAAGACCATGGTGCTTGCCTATGGAGCTGTGAGGGGAACGGCACCTCCGTACCTTCAGGCTCTGATCAGTCCCTACACCCAAACGAGGGCATTGCGTTCATCCACCTCTGGCCTGCTGGCTCCCCTTCCTCTGCGGAAGCATAGTTCCCGCTCAGCCCAGTCAAAGCTATTCGCTGCTCTGGCACCCCAATGGTGGAACAAGCTCCCTCACGACGCCAGGACAGCGGAGTCACTCACCACCTTCCGGAGACATTTGAAACCCCACCTCTTTAAGGAATACCTGGGATAGGATAAAGTAATCCTTCTACCCCCCCCCCCCCCCCAAAAAAAACAAAAAAAAAAACAATTGTAAAGTGGTTATCCCACTGGCTATAGGGTGAATGCACCAATTTGTAGGTCGCTCTGGATAAGAGCGTCTGCTAAATGACGTAAATGTAAAAATGTAAATGTTTTGAGGCTATATAGTGTTTACATTTTCTTGGTTTCTTGGTTTCGTGGTCCTCTGTAGCCTAGCTGGTAGAGCACGGCGCTTGTAACGCCAAGGTAGTGGGTTCGATCCCCGGGACCACCCATACACAAAAATGTATGCACGCATGACTGTAAGTCGCTTTGGATAAAAGCGTCTGCTAATTTGCATATTATTATTATTATTACAAACATTGGAGGAAAACAAGCTTGTATTTTGGGTTGTGACAGTGGTGTAAAGTACTTAAGTAAAAATACTTTAAAGTACTACTTAAGTAGTTGTTTTGGGTGTCTGTACTTTACTATTTATATTTTTGACTACTTTTACTTTTACTTCACTACATTCCTAAAAAAAATAATGTACTTTTTACTCCTTACATATTCCCTGACGCCCAAAAGTACTCGTTACGTTTTGAATGCTTAGCAGGACAGGAAAATGGTCTAATTCACACACATATCAAGAGAACATCCCTGGTCATCCCTACTGCCTCTGATCTGGTGGACTCACTAAACACAAATGCTTTGTTTGTAAATGATGTCTGAGTGTTGGAGTGTGCCCCTGGCTATCCGTAAACTTAAAAAACAAGACAATGGTGCCATCTGGTTTGCTTAATATAAGGAATTTCAAATGATTTATACTTTTACTTTTGATACTTAAGTACATTTTAGCAATTACATTTACTTTTGACACTTAAGTATATTTAAAACCAAATACTTTTAGACTTTTACTCAAGTAGTATTTTACCGGGTGAATTTCACTTTTACTTGAGTCATTTTCTATTAAGGTATCTTTACTTTTACTGAAGTATGACAATTGGGTACTTTTTCCACCACTGGGTTCTGATGGGGTATGACAGTTGAACTAAGCTCATTAGGCATTTATAAGTTGTATTCTTCAAGAATCAATGGATACATATAATTAATTAATAAGTCCAAAAATGGATGTAGCAACTGGTGATTTCCCCTTTAATGTCTGTACATTGGACAAACTATCTATCACTGCCAGCTGGAGAAGAGGTCAACCACCTCAGGGGTCAACTGCCTGTCTCTGCCACCTCAGGGGTCAACTGCCTGTCTCTGCCACCTCAGGTGTCAACTGCCTGTCTCTGCCACCTCAGGTGTCAACTGCCTGTCTCTGCCACCTCAGGAAAGAGCAGTGCCAAGGGAGTGACAAGGGAGAGGGAGGCAAAGGCACCAGTCAAGATCCAGGTGGGAAACTGCTGGCAGACCAGGGCTGCCCACACCAGAGAACAAAGAAACAGGCCTATCTTAAAAATACTTGTCTCACCTCCTTCCCTAAAAAAAGGCATACTATGCAATAAAATGTAGCTTAAGCTATGATATTGGATAGCCTATTCGTATCAAGTATCTATTTTCATAGTGTGAATGATGGAAAGTTAAAATTGATATCAAATGATTAATAATTGTATTTAATTTTTTTAGTCATTTTAGCAGACGCTCTTATCCAGAGCGACTTACAGGAGCAATTAGGGTTAAGTGCCTTGCTCAAGGGCACATCAACAGATTTTTCACCTAGTCGGCTCTGGGATTAGAACCAGCGACCTTTTGGTTACTGGCACAACGCTCTTAACCACTAAGCTACCTGCCGCATCAGGAAGGTGCCTGTAATGGTGTTCTGTAATGGCTGTATTCATGCTCTGCAACCACATTATCTGTGTCTACATTCATAGGTCATGGACAGGACACACCAGACAGGACACACCAGACAGGACACACCAGACAGGACACACCAGACAGGACACACCAGACAGGACACACCAGACGGGACACACCAGACAGGACACACCAGACAGGACACACCAGACAGGACACACCGGACAGGACACACCAGACAGGACACACCAGACGGGACACACCGGACGGGACACACCAGACAGGACACACCAGACAGGACACACCAGACAGGACACACCGGACAGGACACACCAGACAGGACACACCAGACGGGACACACCAGACAGGACACACCAGACAGGACACACCAGACAGGACACACCAGACAGGACACACCAGACAGGACACACCGGACAGGACACACCAGACAGGACACACCAGACAGGACACACCGGACAGGACACACCAGACAGGACACACCAGACAGGACACACCAGACACACACACACCGGACCTAGAGCCATCTTGGGTGGTGTCACCCCAGGCTGGCAAACCTGGATAGGGTGCTCTTTGTGTTGTTCCCCAAAGTGACATACTGGTGAAATCCACTCCTGGTAGTTTATTACTGTATGTCTGCATATCATCAGTTTACCGTAATTCTATTTATAACTGCATAATATTTGATGGGTAGCCAGGCTTGGACTCCTTGTGACAGACAGTCCAACACCTTTGTTCAGGGGTGTCAAATTCAATTCCTACTGGGTTATTTCCCTTCAATTTGTGTTCAATTAAGACCTAGAAAACCATGTTTGGAGTTCCAAACTATTAAGACCTGATAAACCAACAGACTCTCGCCCTTCCAGGAATTGAGTTTGACACCCCTGCCTTAGTCCTTACATCAAGAGGTCTGAGCATAACAATAAAATAAATAAAAATTGAGAAAATCTGCAATCAAGGTAAAACTAACCCAGTGACCATATTATTTTTGGAAGCCCAATTGATTCTGAATTTGGGCATTTAAAATGTATTGTTATGCTCAGACCTCTTGATGTAAGGACTAAGGCAGGGGTGTCAAACTCAATTCCTGGAAGGGCGAGAGTCTGTTGGTTTATTAGGTCTTAATATTTGTCACATGCGCCGAATACAACAGGTGTAGACCTTACTGTGAAATGCTTACTGACAAGCCCTTCAAGAAATTGAGTTAAGAAAATATTTTCAAAATAAACTAAAGTACAGGGGGTTAGGGGGTACCGGTACTGAGTCAATGTGAGGGGGGACATGTTAGTTGAGGTAATTGAAGTAACATGTAGGTAGGGGTAAAGTGACAATGCATAGATAATAAACAGTGAGTAGCAGCAGTGTAAAAACAAAGGGGGGTCAATGTAAATAGTCCGGGTGGCCATTTGATTAACGGTTCAGCAGTCTTATGGCTTGGGGGTAGAAGCTGTTAAGGAGCCTTTTGGTCCTAGACTTGGAGCTCCGGTACCGCTTGACTTGGGTGACAGGAGTCTTTGACAATGTTTGGACCTTCCTCTGACACTAGTATAGAGGTCCTGGATGGCAGGAAGCTTGGCCCCAGTGATGTACTGGGCCGTACGCACTACCCTCTGTAGCGTCTTACGGTTGGATGCCGAGCAGTTGCCATACCAGGTGGTGATGCAACTGGTCAGGATGCTCTCGATGGTGTAGCTGTAGAACTTTTTGAGGATTTGGGGACCCATGCCAAATCTTTTCAGTCTCCTGAGGGGGAATAGGCATTGTCGTGCCCTCTTCACGACTGTCTTGGTGTGTTTGGACCATGATAGTTTGTTGGTGATGTGGACATCAAAACTATGAAATAACACATATGGAATCATGTAGTAAGCAAAAAAGTGTTAAACAAATCAAAATATATGTTATATTTGAGATTCTTCAAATAGCCACCCTTTGCCTTGATGACATCTTTGCACACTCTTGGCATTCTCTCCACTAATTTGTCCACTAATTTGAAGGGGTGTTCACATACTTTTGTATATATAGTGTATATCACTGTGACCTGCTGCTGCTGTCTATCAGACTGTTTCTGAGTGAGTGAGAGAGAGAGAGAGAGAGAGAGAGACGTTGGGAGGCCAGAGGGGAGTGTGTGTGTTGAGACTGAGCGCTGCAGCAGGAAGCCAGTTTCTGAGTGAGTGAGAGGAGACAGGGCAGCACATACAGGTGCTGGCAACTTGTTACCAGTAACTTGTTACCAGTAACTTGTTACCAGTTGTAGGCTTTTTAGATTGTCGTTATGGAGACACCTATTTCCAACCCTTTTCCACAAAACACATTAATGCCCTTGAACTGATGCGCATCAAGAAATAACGGTGACAAAGCACAGGAAAACGACTTTAGGCGCTCTAGAGCGCATTAGATAAATGTGCTCAGAGGTGCTTTAAACTGTATTCTAATGTCAGCTTTGCTTATAGAAAACCATATCAAGCGATGGGTTTTATGCATAGTTCTTGGTCCTCGCACCGTGCGCGAGTGGAAATTTCAAATGGAAGTTATGGAATTCCCTTGCGTGCTTCTGTTATGGGGAAAAGTCCACAATGAAACTGACATTAACTGTGGAGAATGATACATCTGTTGGCCATCAAGTAGCTTATTAATTTCCAATGCCGTTGTAGACTAATGTAGCCTACCATTTTATACAATAAATATGTTGAAATGACCATATCACTGGAGTCAATGCAAATCAATTTGTGCCACTTGTGTAGCCTACCCGGAGCTGTCAAACTGATTTAATAAATAGCCTATAACTTCAGTTTACTGTTGTTGCAGCCTTTTGTTATTATGCAATTATTAATGGCCATTTTTAGTTAATTAAATTGGAAGTTATCAATTGTGATCATGGTCACAGTTCAATCGCACCCGCTGATCAGCTGTTGTTAAGAAAGAGAAAAGGAAAGTGGGATACCTGGTCATAGTCATCTAGTCTTAGTCACCTGGTCATAGAAGGCATTAGATTGAAGGTAACAGGTCAGATTAGGCTGCAGGTTAAAATAAACAAGCCTATTCAGTTCATATCCATATGTTAATATTTGATTCAGTGATTGAAATTATGAACCCATCCTCAATAGCCTTTTATTTTATTTTATTTTTATTAAACCTTTATTTAACTATGCAAGTCATTATTAGCCTTTTACAGCAGGCTATTGGGTAATGGAAGCACTTATTACCTCGAAATCGCCTCGCTGTACATGTTGAATAAATTACTCTGTCAATTTGAACTAAGCAAGCTGCTAAATTGTTCATCTTAACATCTTGACTAGGCTCCTTACTGTAGGCCTACCAGGGGCTATGGGCCACCTTTATCTAGCTAACCAAACCATAGCAAAGTAGCAAAGTTGAACTACAATCATAAACCCAGATTTCAGTCAGGCCTAACCTATGTCTATTATAATGACCAGTCAATCTATAACGGTTTGTAGTCTCAACATCTGGCACATAATAACAGCACAATTGCCAGAAAATAGTCTAACATTCGTTTTTTAAAAGTTTAATAAGGAGGAATTATCTTTTATCTTGTGACATATTCACATTCCTGTATTATTAGTCACATTAGCTGGCAATAATTATTATTTTGATGGAAAACTGAATTTTGCTTTTTAGGTTGATCAGAAGTTAAGTGGAGATTCCTTCTTAATTCGCTCGGTAACGTTATGGAAACAGGGTTTATTGGCTAAATGTGTCAACTCCTATCTTGCTGCGAAATAAAAAGGGCCTTATGGGCGTGTTTTGAGTAGTCATTGGCCTAGACATTTTTGCTGCACCTGGCAACCCTGTTCTGGATTCATGTTCATCAGCAACCCACTTGAGGAGCATGGCCAGCTTTATGCATTGAATACCAGTTTTCTGTAACTTTTCCAAAGATTAAGAGCCAGTATAATATCAGAAATTGTGTACAGTGCAATATGTCTGCTCAATGTAACACTGAACGCTCCAAAAAACAGACACTAGATGGGGTAATTGTTCCAAGTGAAATGTTTTCATGAATATGTTTCTCTTTTAATTATTTCGAGTCTAAGGGGGGGGGGGGCTAAACTGACATATGGAAATGTTTTAAGATGGTCATAATATGGATCATATATCCTGGTGCCGACGAAGATGGCGGCCTCGGGACTAGCTCTTAGGAAACTTTGCGGTATTTTGTTTTTTTATGTAGTATTTTTTACATTATTAGCTCAGAAAGTGTTTTGTAACATTACCTACAGCCGGGAAAAACGTTTCGATATCAGAGCGACGGTAACTCACCAACATTACGACCAGGAATACGACTTTCCCGAAGCAGATCCTTTGTTTGCTCTCCCCAGGGCAACTGAACTGATTCCAGCGGCTGACCCAAAACATCGCCGGCGGAGGAGAGGCACTCGGAGCGGCCTACTGGTCCGACTTAGGAGGCGCGCACACCACCCACCGCTTCCAAGTATACTACTCGCTAATGTTCAGTGTTTGGATAACAAAGTCGACGAGCTCAGGGCAAGAATTTATTTCCAGAGAGACATCAGGGCCTGTAACATACTTTGTTTCACAGAAACATGGCTCTCTGGGGATATTCTGTCGAAATCGGTCCAGCCAGATGGGTTCTCAGTTCATCGCACAGACATAAATAAATATTTATCCTGGAAGCAGAATGGCGGAGGTGTGTGTTTCATGATTAACGACTCATGGTGTAATTGTAGTAACATACAGGAACTCAAGTCCTTTTGTTCACCCGACCTAGAATACCTCACAATCAAATGCCGGCCGTATTATCTCCCAAGATAATTCTCTTTGGTTATAGTCACGGCTGTGTATATCCCCCCTCAAGCCGATACCACGACGGCCCTCAAAGAACTTTACTGGACTTTATGCAAACTGGAAACCACATATCCCGAGGCTGCATTTATTGTAGCCGGGGATTTTAACAAAGCAAATTTGAGGACTGGCTGCCGAAGTTCTATCAACATATCGACTGTTGTACTCGGGCTGCTAAAATCCTCGACCATTGCTATTCGAACTTCCGGGATGGTTATAAGGCCCTCCCCCGCCCTTCTTTCGACAAATCTGACCACAACTCCATTTGCTCCTCCCTTCCTATAGGCAGAAACTCAAACAGCAGGTACCCGTGCTAAGGACTATTCAACGCTGGTCTGACCAATCGGAATCCACGCTTCAAGATTGTTTTGATCATGCAGACCGGGATATGTTCAGGGTAGCTTTGGAAAATTATTTGATGAATACACTGAAACGGTGACTGAGTTTATCAGGAAGTGTATAGGAGATGTTGTGCCCACTGTGACTATTAAAACCTACCCTAACCAGAAACCGTGGATAGACGGCAGCATTCGCGCAAATCTGAAAGCACCAACCACCGCATTTAACCATGGCAAGGTGACTGGGAATATGGCAGAATACAAACAGTGTAGCTACTCATTCTGCAAGGCAATTAAACTGGCAAAACATCAGTATAGAGACAAAGTGGAGTTGCTATTCAACGGCTCAGACACGAGACGTATGTGGCAGGGTCTACAGACAATCACGGACTACAAAAGGAAAACCAGCCACGTCACCGACACCGACGTCTCACTTCCAGACAAGCTAAACACCTTCTTCGCCCGATTTGAGGACAACACAGTGCCACTGATGAGGCCCACTACCAAGGACTGTGGCCTCTCCTTCTCCACTGCACTATCCCATCTGGACAAGAGGAATACCTATGTAAGAATGCTGTTCATTGACTATAGCTCAGCATTCAACACCATAGTACCCTCCAAGCTCATCATTAAGCTCAAGGCTCTGGGTCTGAACCCCGCCCTGTGCAACTGGGTCCTGGACTTCCTGACGGGCCGCCCCCAGGTGGTGAAGGTAGGAAACAACATCTCCACTTCGCTGATCCTCAACACTGGGGCCCCACAAGGGTGCATGCTCAGCCCCCTCCTGTACTCCCTGTTCACCCATGACTGCGTGGCCAAGCACGCCTCCAACTCAATCATCAAGTTTGCAGACGACACAACAGTAGTAGGCTTGATTACCAACAATACCACCTACAGGGAGGAGGTGAGGGCTCTGGGAGTGTGGTGCCAGGAAAATAACCTCTCACTCGACGTCAACAAAACAAAGGAGAGGATCGTGGACATCAGGAAACAGCAGAGGGTGCACCCCTCTTTCCACATCGATGGGACCACAGTGGAGAAAGTGGAAAGCTTCAAGTTCCTCTGCGTACACATCACTGACAAACTGAAATGGTCCACCCACGCAGACAGTGTGGTGAAAAAGGCGCAACAGAGCTTCTTCAACCTCAGGAGGCTGAAGAAATGTGGCTTATCACCTAAAACCCTCTCAAACATTTACAGATGCACAATTGAGAGCATCCTGTCGGGCTGTATCACCGCCTGGTACGGCAACTGCACCGCCCGCAACCGCAGGGCTCTCTAGAGGGTGGTGCGGTCTGCCGAACGCATTACCGGAGGCAAACTACCCGCCCTCCAGGACACCTACAGCACCCGATGTCACAGGATGGCCAAAAAGATCATCAAGGATATCAACCACCCGAGCCACTGCCTGTTCACCCCGCTATCATCTAGAAGGCGAGGTCAGTACAGGTGAATCAAAGCTGGGACCGAGAGAATGAAAAACAGCTTCTATCTCAAGGCCATCAGACTGTTAAATAGCCATCACTAGCACATTAGAGGCTGCTGCTGCCTATTGAAACCACTGGCCACTATAAGAAATGGAACACTAGTCACTTTAATAATGTTTACATATCTTGCACTGCTCATCTCATATGTATATACTGCATTCTGTTCTATAATATTCTACTGTATCTTAGTCCATGTCGCTCTGTCATTTCTTGTCCATATATGTATATATTCTTAAATTCAATTCCTTACTTACATTTGTGTGTATTGGGTATATGTTGTGAAATTATTAGATATTACTTGTTAGATATTACTGCACTGTCAGAGCTAGAAGCACAAGCATTTCGTTACACCCACAATAACATCTGCTAAACAAGTTTATTTGATAAATAGAGAATGGTACTGTATATATATATACACAAGTATTGGTCTTCACAAAGTTTGCTGCTTCAGTGTTTTTAGATATTCTTGTCAGATGTTACTATGGTATACTGAAGTATAATTACAAGCATTCCATAAGTGTCAAAGGCTTTTATTGTATTGACAATTACATTAAGTTTATGCAAAGAGTCAATATTTGCAGTGTTGATCCTTCTTTTTCAAGACCTCTGCAATCCGCCCTGGCATGCTGTCAATTAACTTCTGGGCCACATCCATTCTTGCATAATCAATGCTTGGAGTTTGTCCGAATTTGTGGGTTTTTGTTTGTCCACCCGCCTCTTGAGGATCGACCACAAGTTCTCAATGGGATTAAGGTCTGGGGAGTTTCCTGGCCATGGACCCAAAATGTTGATGTTTTGTTCCCCGAGCCACTTAGTTATCACTTTTGCATTATGGCAAGGTGCTCCATCATGCTGGAAAAGGCATTGGTCGTCACCAAACTGTTCTAGGATGGTTGGGAGAAGTTGCTCTCGGAGGATGTGTTGGTACCATTCTTTATTCATGGCTGTGTTCTTAGGCAAAATTGTGAGTGAGCCCACTCCCTTGGCTGAGAAGCAACCCCACACATGAATGGTCTCAGGATGCTTTACTGTTGGCATGACACAGGACTGATGGTAGCGCTCACCTTGTCTTCTCCGGACAAGGTGTTTTCCGGATGCCCCAAACAATCGGAAAGGGGATTAATCAGAGAAAATGACTTTACCCCAGTCCTCAGCAGTCCAATCCCTGTACCCTTTGCAGAATATCAGTCTGTCCCTGATGTTTTTCCTGGAGATAAGTGGCTTCTTTGCTGCCCTTCTTGACACCAGGCCATCCTCCACAAGTCTTCGCCTCACTGTGTGTGCAGATGCACTCACACCTGCCTGCTGCCATTCCTGAGCAAGCTCTGCACAGGTGGTGCCCCGATCCCGCAGCTGAATCAACTTTAGGAGACGGTCCTGGCGCTTGCTGGACTTTCTTGGGCGCCCTGACGCCTTCTTCACAACAATTGAACCTCACTCCTTGAAGTTCTTGATGATCCGATAAATGGTTGATTTAGGTGCAATCTTACTAGCAGCAATATCTTTGCCTGTGAAGCCCTTTTTGTGCAAAGCAATGATGACGGCACGTGTTTCCTTGCAGGTAACCATGGTTAACAGAGGAAGAACAATGATTTCAAGCACCACCCTCCTTTTAAAGCTTCCAGTCTGTTATTCTAACTCAACCAGCATGACAGAGTGATCTCCAGCCTTGTCCTCGTCAACACTTTCACCTGTGTTAACGAGAGAATCACTGACATGATGGCAGCTGGTCCTTTTGTGGCAGGGCTGAAATGCAGTGGAAATGTTTTTTTGGGGGATTAAGTTCATTTTCATGGCAAAGAGGGACTTTGCAATTAATTGCAATTCATCTGATCACTCTTCATGACATTCTGGAGTATATGCAAATTGCCATCATCAAAACTGAGGCAGCAGACTTTATGAAAATTAGTATTTGTGTCATTCTCAAAACATTTGACCACGACTGTATATACAGTACCAGTCAAAAGTTTGGACACACCTACTCATTCAAGGGTTTTTCTTTATTCGTACTATTTTCTACATTGTAGAATAATAGTGAAGACATCAAAGCAATGAAATAACACATATGGAATCATGTAGTAACCAAAAACGTGTTAAACAAATAAAAAAATATGTTATATTTGAGATTCTTCAAAATAGCCACCCTTTGCCTTGATGACAGCTTTGCACACTCTTGGCATTCTCTCAACCAGCTTCATGAGGTAGTCACCTGGAATGCATTTCAATTAACAGGTGTGCCTTGTTAAACGTTAATTTGTGGAATTTCTTTCCTTGTTTGAACCACTCAGTTGTGTTGTGACAAGGTAGGGGGGATATACAGAAGATAGCCCTATTTGGTAAAATACCAAGTCCATATTATGGCAAGAACAGCTCAAATAAGCAAAGAGAAACGACAGTCCATCATTACTTTAAGACATGAGGTCAGTCAATCCAGAAAATGTCAAGAACTTTGAAAGTTTCCTCAAGTGCAGTCGCAAAAACCATCAAGTGCTATGATGAAACTGGCTCTCATGAGGACCACCACAGGAAAGGAAGACCCAGAGTTACCTCTGCTGCAGAGGATAAGTTCATTAGAGTTACCAGCCTCAGATTGCAGCCCCAAAGTTACCTCATGTTTTTACACATCCTCATGATCAGTCTTCATGTCTTTGCAGGAGACATGCAGTACAAACAAATCTTCTGCAAGAGGTCGAAGCAGTGGGTGGTGAAGAAAGTGTACGAGCCCAGAACCCACCACTTCAAGGAGAGACTTGTCCACCTGGCTGTGGAGTGCAGAAAGGACCAGACTTCTTTGTATCCAAGTTGTAAGAGAATAACAAAAACACTTAAACATTCAATCGTTGTCTGTGTTCCTATTGTAGCAGCATGGTGTAGAATATGAGACATCTCTCAGACACACGTTAGCTAGCTAGCTACAACACACAGGTATAGTTACTCAGACTAATATGAGACATCTCTCAGACACACGTTAGCTAGCTAGCTACAACACACAGGTATAGTTACTCAGACTAATATGAGTCATCTCACAGACCAACGTTAGCTAGCTAGCTACAACACACAGGTATAGTTACTCAGACTAATATGAGTCATCTCTCAGACACACGTTAGCTAGCTAGCTACAACACACAGGTATAGTTACTCAGACTAATATGAGTCATCTCTCAGACACACGTTAGCTAGCTAGCTACAACACACAGGTATAGTTACTCAGACTAATATGAGTCATCTCTCAGACACACGTTAGCTAGCTAGCTACAACACACAGGTATAGTTACTCCAAGACTAATATGAGTCATCTCTCAGACACACGTTAGCTAGCTAGCTACAACACACAGGTATAGTTACTCAGACTGATATGAGACATCTCTCAGACACACGTTAGCTAGCTAGCTACAACACACAGGTATAGTTACTCCAAGACTAATATGAGTCATCAAGCCAAAGTAATTCCTTTACTCTCCGCCATCATCATCAAAACAATTTCTCCAGTTTTGCTCTTATTGAGAGGCACTGAAGCTAGCTAGGCTAGTTAGCACTGCCTTGTGTAAAAAGAGAGCTTATATTTCCAGCTAGCTACTCGTTTGTCATTTGCCCTCCTGAGTCCTGTTCCAGCTGGTCTAGGCCGCTGCTCACTGTCTCAACTCTTCTTCAGTGTATTCCGGCTCAAATAAATATGGCTATGTTCCTATGTCAATCAATCAATCAAATGCATTTATAAAGCCCTTTTTACATCAGCAGTTGTCATAAAGTGCTTATACAGAAACAGAGTAATGCAGATGTAGAAGCACGTTAGAAGGAAAAACTCCCTAGAAAGGCTGGAACCTAGGAAGAAACCTAGAGAGGAACCAGTCTCTGAGGGGTGGCCAGTCCTCTCCTGGCTGTGCCGGGTGGAGATGTTAAGAGTACATAGACGACCAGCAGGGTCAAATAATAATCACAGTGGTTGTAGAGGGTGCAGCAGGTGCGGTAGAGGGAGAGGGAGAGGGAGAGGGAGAGGGAGAGGGAGAGGGATAAGGAGAGGGAGAGGGAGAGGGAGAGGGAGAGGAGAGAGAGAGAGAGAGAGAGAGAGAGAGAGAGAGAGAGAGAGAGAGAGAGAGGAGAGGGAGAGGGAGAGGGAGAGGGAGAGGGAGAGGGAGAGGGAGGATTGAAACAGCAGGTCCGGGACAAGGTAGCGCGACCGGTGAACAGGGCAGGGTTCCATAGCTGCAGGCAGAACAGCAGAAACTGGATCAGCAACACGACCAGGTGGACTGGGGACAGCCAGGAGTTGTCAGGCCAGGTAGTCCTGAGGCATGGTCCTAGGGCTCAGGTCCTCTGGGAGGGGAGAGAGAGAGAGATGGGAGAATTACACCAGATATAGACAGACTGACCCTAGCCCCCCGGCACATAGACTACTGCAACATAGATACTGGAGACTGAGACAGCGGGGGTATGGGGACACTGTGGCCCCGTCCAGAATTACCCCCGGACTGGGCCAATCAGGCAGGATATAACCCCACCCACTTTGTCAAAGCTCCCACACCACCAGAGGGATATCAACAGACCACCAACCTACTACCCTGAGACAAGACCGTGTATAGCCCACGAAGATCTCCTCCACCACACGAGCCCGAGGACAAAAAGGAAGATCACATCAGTGACTCAACCCACTCAAATCGAGTATAGTGGAAAAAGACTGGCACGACGTGCTGCACCCCTCCTAGGGACGGTTTGGAGAGCGCGAGAAAGCCCGTAATCGAGTCAGAGGCTGAGAATCCCAGTGGAGAGAGGGGAGCCGGCCAGGCAGAGACAGCAAGGGCACCTTCACACCCCTGGGCCAGACTACACTGAATCATAGGATTCAGTAAAGACTTAAAGGTTGAGACCAAGTCTCACATGGATCGGCAGACCATTCCATAAAAATTTAGCTCTATAGGAGAAAGCCCTGCCTCCAGCTGTTTGCTTAGAAATTCTAGGGACAATAAGGAGGCCTGCGTCTTGTGACCGTAGCGTACGTGTAGGTATGTACTGCAGGACCAAATGAATTAGCTTTTCTGCATCATTTTTGGACAAAGTTTCTGATTTTTGCAATGTTACGAAGATGGAAAAAGGCTGCTCTTTAAATACGTTAGACAAAAAAGAGATCAGGGTCCAGAGTAGCGCCGAGGTCATTCAGAGTTTTATTTGAGACGACTGTACAACCATCGATGTTCATTGTCAGATCAATGGAGATTTTTTGAATGGAGAATATTATAGGTTAAGTTTAGATCTTTGGTTAGGTGGTTGTCTGAGAATTTATAGCACAGCTTTTGATGATCCTTGGTTGGGGTCTGAGCAGATTATTTGTTGCGATTGCAAACGTAATAAAATGTTTGAGGCACAGACACGGTCTCAGTGGAGAAAGCTGAGCTGACTACACTGACTGTGCTGGTGGCAGACTGTCACGACCTCCTCCGAAGCTGCCTCCTCTCCTGGTTCGGGCAGGCTTCGGCGTTCGTCGTCACCGGCCTTCTAGCCACTGCCGCTCCTCATCTCATCATTCCATTTGTTTTGTCTTGTCTATTACACACAAATGGTTCATATCTCCTCATTAGTACGTGTATAAGTGTTCTCTCTGCCCCCTTGTCCTTGTGGGTGATGTTTATTGTGAGGAGAGTGTAGCTCGGTTGAGCTCCGTGTATTTTGTATTGCCGGGGTATATTTTCCCTGTGTGCCTGTTTAGTTCCAGTGCGCCTGTTTTGCACACTTGACTGTTTGATGCATTTCTGCGCGACACTGTATTCCGGAATAAGCTCTGTATTCTGTGATTCTGCGCCTGACTCCTTCAAATCACCCATCACACAGACTCCACTAAGCTGTCAGGCTGGCTAACAGCCTGCTGCCTGGCCTGCACCCTGTCTCATTGGGCTGGCTAACAGCCTGCTGCCTGGCCTGCACCCTGTCTCATTGGGGAGGCTAACAGCCTGCTGCCTGGCCTGCACCCTGTCTCATTGGGGAGGCTAACAGCCTGCTGCCTGGCCTGCACCCTGTCTCATTGGGGAGGCTAACAGCCTGCTGCCTGGCCTGCACCCTGTCTCATTGGGCTGGCTAACAGCCTGCTGCCTGGCCTGCACCCTGTCTCATTGGGCTGGCTAACAGCCTGCTGCCTGGCCTGCACCCTGTCTCATTGGGGAGGCTAACAGCCTGCTGCCTGGCCTGCACCCTGTCTCATTGGGCTGGCTAACAGCCTGCTGCCTGGCCTGCACCCTGTCTCATTGGGCTGGCTAACAGCCTGCTGCCTGGCCTGCACCCTGTCTCATTGGGCTGGCTAACAGCCTGCTGCCTGGCCTGCACCCTGTCTCATTGGGCTGGCTAACAGCCTGCTGCCTGGCCTGCACCCTGTCTCATTGGGCTGGCTAACAGCCTGCTGCCTGGCCTGCACCCTGTCTCATTGTGGAGCTAGAGGAGTTAGAGCCCTGTCTATGTTGGTAGATAAGATGAGAGCACCCCTCCAGCTAGGATGGAGCCCATCACTCCTCAGCAGGCCAGGCTTGGTCCTGTAGCACCCCTCCAGCTAGGATGGAGTCCATCACTCCTCAGCAGGCCAGGCTTGGTCCTGTAGCACCCCTCCAGCTAGGATGGAGTCCATCACTCCTCAGCAGGCCAGGCTTGGTCCTGTAGCACCCCTCCAGCTAGGATGGAGTCCATCACTCCTCAGCAGCCCAGGCTTGGTCCTGTAGCACCCCTCCAGGGTCCATCACTCCTCAGCAGGCCAGGCTTGGTCCTGTAGCACCCCTCCAGCTAGGATGGAGTCCATCACTCCTCAGCAGGCCAGGCTTGGTCCTGTAGCACCCCTCCATCTAGGATGGAGTCCGTCACTCCTCAGCAGGCCAGGCTTGGTCCTGTAGCACCCCTCCAGCTAGGATGGAGTCCATCACTCCTCAGCAGGCCAGGCTTGGTCCTGTAGCACCCCCCCAGCTAGGATGGAGTCCATCACTCCTCAGCAGGCCAGGCTTGGTCCTGTAGCACCCCTCCAGCTAGGATGGAGTCCATCACTCCTCAGCAGGCCAGGCTTGGTCCTGTAGCACCCCTCCAGCTAGGATGGAGTCCGTCACTCCTCAGCAGGCCAGGCTTGGTCCTGTAGCACCCCTCCAGCTAGGATGGAGTCCGTCACTCCTCAGCAGGCCAGGCTTGGTCCTGTAGCACCCCTCCAGCTAGGATGGAGTCCGTCACTCCTCAGCAGGCCAGGCTTGGTCCTGTAGCACCCCTCCAGCTAGGATGGAGTCCGTCACTCCTCAGCAGGCCAGGCTTGGTCCTGTAGCACCCCTCCAGCTAGGATGGAGTCCGTCACTCCTCAGCAGGCCAGGCTTGGTCCTGTAACACCCCTCCAGCTAGGATGGAGTCCGTCACTCCTCAGCAGGCCAGGCTTGGTCCTGTAACACCCCTCCAGCTAGGATGGAGTCCATCACTCCTCAGCAGGCCAGGCTTGGTCCTGTAGTACCCCTCCAGCTGGGATGGAGTCCATCACTCCTCAGCAGGCCAGGCTTGGTCCTGTAACACCCCTCCAGCTAGGATGGAGTCCGTCACTCCTCAGCAGGCCAGGCTTGGTCCTGTAGCACCCCTCCAGCTAGGATGGAGTCCATCACTCCTCAGCAGGCCAGGCTTGGTCCTGTAGCACCCCTCCAGCTGGGATGGAGTCCATCACTCCTCAGCAGGCCAGGCTTGGTCCTGTAACACCCCTCCAGCTAGGATGGAGTCCATCACTCCTCAGCAGGCCAGGCTTGGTCCTGTAACACCCCTCCAGCTAGGATGGAGTCCATCACTCCTCAGCAGGCCAGGCTTGGTCCTGTAGTACCCCTCCAGCTGGGATGGAGTCCATCACTCCTCAGCAGGCCAGGCTTGGTCCTGTAACACCCCTCCAGCTAGGATGGAGTCCATCACTCCTCAGCAGGCCAGGCTTGGTCCTGTAGCACCCCTCCAGCTAGGATGGAGTCCGTCACTCCTCAGCAGGCCAGGCTTGGTCCTGTAGCACCCCTCCAGCTAGGATGGAGTCCATCACTCCTCAGCAGGTCAGACTTGGTCCCAGAAAGACAACCAATTCAACTTTTGGGAGTGTCAGAAAACAGTTTACAACCAGCGATTAAGTTGTGCGACTCTGCTGTAGAGCTCATCACTCCCCCTAACTGGGAGGGGCCAGAGACAATTACTCGATGCCGACACATCTTTCTAGCTAATTTACACGCTGAAGCTATGTTGCGCTTGTTGACCTCTGACTGTTTCATCCTAACATCGTTGGTGCCGACGTGGATAACAATATCCCTATACTCTCTACACTCGCCAGTTTTAGTCTCAGCCAGCACCATCTTCAGATTAGCCTTTACGTCGGTAGCCCTGCCCCCTGGTAAATAGTGTATGATCGCTGGATGATTCTTTTAAAGTCTAATATTGTGGGTAATGGAGTCGCCAATGACTAGGGTTTTCAATTAGTCAGAGCTAATGGTGGGAGGCTTCGGCGGCTCAGACCCCGTAACGGGTGGAGGAGAGACCTGAGAAGGCTCGGCCTCTGACTCCGACTTGTAGCTTAGTGGGGAAAACTGGTTGAAAGTTTCTGTCGGCTGAATGAGCGGCACTGGTTGAGCATGCCGACAACATTTCTTTCTAGAAGCCTTGAGAAAATTGTCCGGCTGTGGGGACTGTGCGGGGGGGATTAACACTACTACCTGTACTTTCTGGTGGCACAGACTCCGTTTCATCCTTTCCTCCACTTACATTGCCTAACGATTGCATCCTCACAATAAGGCGATAGTTCTCCTGCATGTTATGAGTACTGTGACTGCAATTAGACAACCCACACATGACTGGCCAGGCCACCACACACACACACCTGCATTACACTTGCTTCCTCCGTCCTTGTTACCTTCATTCCTCACCTCTCTTTGAAGCACATCAGAGGAGGCCCGAGGGGAGGAACCTTCAATCCTCTCCCCAAATGTGGTTTCAGAGGGAGGTAAGGAATGAAGGGAACAAGGACAGAGGAAGCAAGGATTTGACAGCTAGTAACATTTTAAACAGTCCCTGAGTGAATGAGCGAGTGAGTGAGAAGCCATCTTTGATACCCAGGCCCTGTCCAGAGACAACTCCTAGTAACTCTCTAGACACTTGTGGAGATCTGAGAGGGATTGATATGTGGTAACATGGTGAAATAGCCAAATCCACTAATTTGAAGGGGTGTCCACATACTGCTGTATATATAGTGTATGTGCATATGTAACGAGATATTGCCTCAATTGCATATTTTAATAACATATTTCAGAAGAACAAAACATACAAAAAAAAGTATTGTATTTGTCTCTAAATGGTTGATGTGATTACCCTATGAGGGTGCCTGGCCTTCAAAATAATCTGAGCTTTCCAACAGCCCAGAATTATTACTGTACTCCCAATATTCAGCAAAAAACATTTTCAATCATGAAAAAACAATTTGCCAACCGTGAGAGTGGCAACAAGACAAAGGAGATGATCGTGGACTACAGGAAAAAGGAGGGCCGATCACACCCCCATTCACATCGACAGGGCTGTAGTGGAGTGGGTCGAGAGTTTCAAGTTCCTAGGTGTCCACATCACCAACAAACTATCATGGTCCAAACACACCAAGAAAGTCGTGAAGAGGGCACGAAAACACATTTTCCCCCTCAGAAAAGTTTCCCCCTGTAGAAAAGTTCTACAGCTGCACCATTGAGAGCATCCTGACTGGTTGCATCACTGCCTGGTGTGCCAACTGCTCGGTATCCGACCACAAGGCGCTACAGAGGGTAGTGTGTGTGGCCCAGTACATCACTGGGGCCTAGCTTCCTGCCATCCAGGACCTCTATACCAGGCAGTGTCAGAGGAAGGTCCAAAAAATTGTCAAAGACTCCAGCCACCCTAGTCATAGACTGTTCTCTCTGCTACCGCATGGCAAGCGGTACCGGAGCGCCAAGTCTAGGTCCAAAGGCTCATTAACAGCTTCTACCCCCAAGCCATAAGACTTTGCATTGACCCCCCCCCGCTGCTACTCGCTGTTTATTATCTATGCATAGTCACTTTACCCCTACCTACATGTACAAATTACCTTGACTAACCTGTACCCTGCACATTGACTCGGTACCGGTACCCCCTGTATATGGCCTTGTTATTGTTATTTTTATTGTTAATTTTTCATTTTTTACTTTAGTGTATTAAGTAAATATTTTCATAACTCTATTTTCTTAAAACTGCATTGTTGGTTAAGGGCTTGTAAGTAAACATTTTCACGGTAAGGTTGTATTCGGCACATGTAACAAATAAAATTGTATTGGATTTTAATGGTCTGGGGCTGTTTTTCATGGTTCGGGCTAGGCCCCTTAGTTCCAGTGAAGGGAAATCTTAACGCTACAGCATACAATGACATTCTAGATGATTCTGTGCTTCCAACTTTGTGGCAACAGTTTGGGGAAGGCCATTTCCTGTTTCAGCATGACAATGCCCCTGTGCACAAAGCGAGGTCCATACAGAAATGGTTTGTTGAGATCAGTGTGGAAGAAATTGACTGGCCTGCACAGAGCCCTGACCTCAACCCCATCGAACACCTTCGGGATGAATTGGAACGCCGACTGCGAGCCAGGCCTAATCGCCCAACATCAGTGCCCGACCTCACTAATGCTCTTGTGGCTGAATGGAAGCAAGTCCCCGCAGCAATGTTCCAACATCTAGTGGAAAGCCTTCCCAGAAGAGTGGAGGCTGTTATAGCAGCAAAGGGGGGACCAACTCCATATTAATGCCCAGGATTTTGGAATGAGATGGTCAACGAGCAGGTGTCCACATACTTTTGATCATGTAGTGTATTTGTGTACTATAGCGTAAGTCGGCTTGGTTGGTTGTCTCTCACAGCCTGTAGTTCAGTTGGCTGGGTTCGCACTGCGTTGGCAAAATAGGCAGATAGATGTGCCAAGATGAAAAGCTCATCGTGCAAAAGCTGTCATCAAGGCAAAGGGTGACTATTTGAAGAATCTGAAATATAAAATATGTTTAACACTTTTTTGGTTACTACATGATTCCATATGTAGAAAATAGTAAAAATAAAGAAAACCCCTGAATGAGTAGGTGGTTGAATGAGTAGGTGTGTCCAACCTGTTGACTGGTCCTGTATGTTGTTTAGAGGAACATTATTCTACGCTAAACCAGACAGCCATGTGCTGTGAGCTCCTAAACCAGACCACCTAACCCTAACCCTAACCAGCCATGTGCTGTGAGCTCCTAAACCAGACCACCTAACCCTAACCCTAACCAGCCATGTGCTGTGAGCTCCTAAACCAGACCACCTAACCCTAACCCTAACCAGCCATGTGCTGTGAGCTCCTAAACCAGACCACCTAACCCTAACCCTAACCAGCCATGTGCTGTGAGCTCCTAAACCAGACCACCTAACCCTAACCCTAACCAGCCATGTGCTGTGAGCTCCGTGTATTTTGTATTTCCTGGGGTATATTTTCCCTGTGTGCCTGTTCAGTTTCTGCATAACTCAGTATTCCAGAATAAACTCTGTATTCTGTGATTTACCCTCCTGCGCCTGACTCCTTCAAATCACCCATCACAGAATCACCCACCAGACATGGAGTCAGCAGGAGAGAAACACATGCCTGGAGTCATGGCACGGGTCCACGAGCATTCGACGATGCTAGCCAGCTTGGGAGAAGCGATGGATCGGGTTCTCCAGGTCGTCCAACGCCTGGAGAGGAGAGGACCCGATCTGTCAGAACCAGCTGGGCGACCGGATCCAGCCACCCACAACCCAGCACCCAGAGGGATCCATAAATCCCGACCACGGGATTTCGACGGGACAGCTGCTCTCTGCCAGGGATTCCTCCTCCAACTGGAGCTTTACTATTCCAGCATCAGCCCGGCCCCATTGGAGCGGGAGAAGGTGTTGCCCTCGTCTCCTGCCTCTCTGGGAAAGCCCTGGAGTGGGCCAACGTGATCTGGAATGAAGAAGGAGCCGCGTTGGACAACTACGGGGAGTTTGCTCGCCTCTTTCGGGCTGTCTTCGATCACACGCCCAAGGGTCGAGAGGCGGGAGAGCGGCTGGTCCACCTGAGGCAGGGGACGAGGACCGCGCAGGACTTCGCCCTGGAGTTCCGGACTCTAGCAGCTGGGTCCGGGTAGAACGAGCGGGCCCTCATCGACCACTTCCGGTGCCATCTACGGGAGGACGTCCGAAGGGAGCTAGCCTGCCGGGACACCATGTTGTCCTTCACTCAACTGGTGGACATGGCCATCCGGTTGGACAACCTGCTGGCGGCCAGAGGACGTCCTGGAGGGGGCCTGCCCGTTCCAACCCCGCCCGACCCGGATCACGAGTTGATGGAGCTGGGTGGAGTAGCGATCCGGGAGAGCGGAGGACGACAGCACCAGTGTCACTCTGGTGGCACGAGAGGACATTTGACTGCACAATGTCGTCAGCGTTCTTTTGGGTCTGGAGGCAGCAGGCAGGGCACTCTCACGTCACCCCAGGTATCGAACACCCACACTCTGCTGCGCAATGTACCCTACCCATCCACTTTCCTGGTTACATTGTAGTTCCCCAGTGTAAGGCGCTGGTCGATTCAGGCGCAGCTGGGAACATTATGGACAGGTCATTTTCACACAGTCTAGGCATTACATTGGTTCCCCTATCCATTCCACTCCCCATCAGAGCACTTGACAGTCGATCATTAGGGTCCGGGTTCATTAGGGAGGTTACAGCACCAGTCACTATGGTTACGCACGAGACTCATCGCGAGCAAGTCACTTTTTTGATTATTGAGTCTCCTGCTTTCCCTGTTGTGTTAGGTATTCCCTGGTTAACCCCACCTTTTCATGGCCGCAGAGGGTTCTCACGGGGTGGTCGCCACAGTGTCAGTGTAGGTGTCTCGGGGTTTCCGTTGGTGCAACCACGGTGGAAAGTCCAGACAGTACCTCCACCGTGCGCATTCCCCCCGAATACCTCGATTTGGCGCACGCGTTTTCCAAAACGTAGGCGACCAAATTACCACCTCATCGGGCGGGGGATTGTGTGATAAACCTCCGGGTAGACGCTGTGCCTTCCAGGAGTCATGTGTATCCCCTGTCACAGGCTGAAATGGAGTGTCAGTGTTGATGTGGATGCGGTTGAGGAGTCAGACGCAGGACGCATAGGCTGAGTCAAACAAGACTTTACTAACTGTATAAACAATACAAAATAAAGGGCCTCAAAACAAGGAGGCGAGCGACAACGCAACACAGTGCGTCACAATAAACAAAGTCCAGAGTACTGCACAGGTGACACCAACGGACAGGCGGACAATAACACACAAACTAACGAAAACAACACATGAAACTTATAGGGCACATAATCAGACCAAACGGACACAGGTGTAACAGACAGACCAAACCAAACGCACATCGAAACATTCAACGGTGGCAGCTAGTACTCCGGGGACGACGAACGCCGAAGCCTGCCCGAGCAAGGAGGAGGAGCAGTCTCGGCAGAATTCGTGACATGGAGGCTATGGAGACATACGTCTCCGAGTCCCTGCACCAGGGGTATATACGTCCCTCCACTTCGCCCGCCTCCTCAAGTTTATTTTTTGTGAAGAAGAAAGACGGCGGTCTGTGCCCTTGCATTGATTACCAATCACTGAACAAGGTGACGATACAATTTAGATATTCTCTACCCCTCATTCCATCTGTGATCGCTTCTTCACAAAATTAGATCTCTGGAGTGCGTACAACCTGGTGCGTGTCCGAGAGGGGGACGAGTGGAAGACAGCATTCAGCACAACCACGGGGCATTACGAATACCTGGTGATGCCTTACGGTTTGATGAATGCTCCATCCGTCTACCAGTCCTTTGTGAACAAGGTGTTTCGGGACATGCTTGGGCGTGGTGTAGTGGTCTACATCGGTGACATTCTGGTGTATTCCGCTACGCGTGCCGAGCATGTGTCCCTGGTTCGTAAAGTGCTGGCCCGACTGTTGGAACATGACTCTTTATAAGAAGGCAGAAAAGTGTCTGTTTTTCCAACAGTCCGTCTCCTTCCTCTGATAACGCATTTCCACCTCAGGTGTGGAGATGGAGGGAGATCGCATTTCAGCCGTGCGTAATTGTCAGACTCCAACCACGGTAAAGGAGGTGCAGCGCTTTATTAGCTTTGCCAACTACTATCGGAGGTTTATCCGGGGCTTTGGCAAGGTCGCAGCTCCCATCACATCTCTGTTGAAGGGTGGGCCGTCCCGGCTCTGCTGGTCTGTTGAGGCTGACAGGGCCTTCAGTAACCTGAGGGGTCTGTTCACCTCAGCCCCGGTACTGGCCCAACCCGATCCATCACTACCGTTCGTAGTGGAGGTGGATTTGTCCAAAGCAGGGATAGGCGCGGTCCTATCTCAACGTTCGGTCACGCCACCCAAGCTCCGCCCCTGTGCTTTCTTCTCCAAGAAGCTCAGCCTGGCAGAGCAGAACTATGACGTTGGTGATCGGGAGCTGTTGGCTGTTGTCCGAGCCCTGACCGTGTGGAGGCACTGGCTCGAAGGGGCGAAACACCCTTTTCTCGTCTGGACGGACCACTGTAACCTGGAGTACATCCGGGCAGCGAGGAGGCTGAACCCTCGCCAGACCAGGTGGGCCCTATTCTTCACTCGGTTTGATTTTACTCTGTCATACATCCTGGGTACGAGGAACGTGAAGGCAGACACACTGTCACGGCTGTACGACACAGAGGAGAGGCCCAGAGACAACACCCCCATACTCCCGGCCTCCTGCATTGTGGTGCCAGTAGAATGGGCGATGGACGCGGATATAGAGCAGGCA